>NC_089497.1:63211308-63511308 GCF_036850765.1 Saccopteryx bilineata | reverse complement strand
AAGAAAATATTTTACCAATCTGCAATTCTATACCTATCATTCAGAAATAAAAATAAAAATAATTACATTTTAGCAAAAACAAAAATAGAGAATTCAAACATACAGATCAATACTAAGGAAGATATGAAAGGATGCTCTTCAGACAAAAAAAAAATTATTCTAACATAAAGATTGTATATACAAGTACAAAAGCACAAATTAATTTGAAAAAGATTGTGATCAATATAAATGAATATTTTTCTATCAGTCAAAAGTAATGTCTTCCTGAATTTACAGTTTAGATAAGGTTACTATATATTATAACAATGGCATTTAAATCAGAAAGGGGGTAAATGGAATTTAAACATTTTATTTTGTTCTTGAAGAAGACAAACATTAAAGAGCCAATGAATATTAGACTTAATAAGTCAAAGAATTATGTTTTAATCTGTACTATAATATTATAGTATCTCAAAGGAAAGTAACAGAGTATATAACTTTCTTGCTAATATAGACAGAAAATGGAACAAAAACTAATAAATTTCAAATTAAATAAAAGAGAATGAATATAAAATATTACACAATAAATTGTAAGACAAAGATTTAAACAAAATATATCAGTAATATTAAATTAAATTTGCATTTGAATCCTAAATATTTCAATTAAAAGATAAAGACCATCACACTGGAAAAAAGTTTTATACTGTTTACAGAAAACATTTAAAACATAAGAATATAAAAAAGTGAAATAAAAAGGATGACAAAAGATACATCACACAAATATTCACCAAAAGATGCCAATGTAGCTATTATAATATGAGACAAGTACATTTTTTCTATTTATATATTTTTATTTAGACAGTTAAATTTAACAGGATGACATTGGTCAGCCAGAGTACATAGATTTAGAGAAAACATCTCTACATCATTTGGACAGTCAATTATGTTGTATACCCATTACCCAAGGTCAAATCATCTTCTGTCCCCCTATATTTTGTTTCTCTTTAAACCTCTCCACTTCCCCCTACAAGTACATTTTTAAGGCAAAAAGTATCTCTAAAGATAAAATGGGTTGCTGTAAAATGATCAAAGATACAATTTCAAAAGAATATATAATAATTCTAAAATTGTATGTAGATAATAACTGATTCAACTAACAAACTCAAACTGTATAAGATAAAGTAACGGTTTTTAACAAAGCAATAAAATTAATTTTTCTACTAATATTTGAAAAGTATAAATAAAAATTAATCTAATTAATATACATACAATACTATGAAACTTCAGAATATATATCCTTGTCAATCACTAAAGAAACATTTGTAACAATTAACCATCTTTTATCTCATAAGACAAATCAAACAAACTTCAATGAACTGATATCCAGTAAGTCCTTTTACTAAAATGCAACTAAAATAGAAATTAATGATTTTTTAAAAAACTAGAACAAGATTTGTAACCTTAATAGAGGTGAACTTTAAAACAACCCATAGATCAATGATATAAAAATAAAAATTAGTACATAGTTTAACTGAATGATAACAAAAGAACGACATCTTAAAACTTAGAGGATGCAGGGAAAGTTGTGCTTAGAAAATTTTATCTTTAAATTCATGTACTAGAAAAGAAATAAAGCAGAAAATCGATCAATGTTAGCTCATCCATTTCAAAAAGTTCTTTTTTTTTTTAATAATGGCAAGTTAAATCCAAATAACAGGACAAACAACAGAGAATATGGACCTCAATGAAATAAGAAACAAATACAGTGTATGAGAATCCCAAAAAATCAAATGTTGATTGTTGGAAAAGACTAGTAAAATTTCTAATCCTTGTTAAGATTATTAAGGAAAGGAAAAGGCAAGAAGGAAATAGATTTGTTTCACTTAATAATTGTAAAGAGATAGTGCAGGTAGAATGAAGATAAAAGATTATGACAGTGTCTGCAAATATGGTGTAGCAAATGTATAGGTTTTTGCAAAGCATTGTTTATATTGTGATTCATTTTTTCCTGCAATTATTTACTACCAACTAGATTTTTCTTATGAGACTATTTATTCTCAATTGCTGATAAAAATCAGTATTTTCTCTTTTCTTAATATTCAAACACATAATATAGAACATTGTCTTTTTTCTTCCTTAAAATTTCATAAAAAACAAATTCCCCCACTGTTTATCAAGTGAATTGAACCCAAGTGCTAAGATTTCTCTTTATGTTTCCGATAGGTGAGAGAATGCAATTTGAGTTATTTGTCCTGACTAGTTTTATGGCTTGTAATGCAACTAAGCAAATAGCAAACACATACGAATAAATATATTTATTTTCATGCCTAAAGTATTTAGGCATAAAAGTATTTAGCATAAAAAAGTTTGCTCTGCTCTTTAAGTAATAACCCAAATGCCTGTTTTTTAAGTAGAGGAATTAGTCTAGATTTTATGCTACAATTTTGGATTTTGAGTAGTGTTGTTTCATGTCTAAGTTTTCTAGAATTTGAATTTGGGCAGCAAAATAAATGGCCACATATCAAAATAAACTGGTCAACAGTGCTATCTCGCCTTAACATTTTTCTTATTGCTTATTAAATCAAGTGTATATTGTTTATTCTAATGTTCTAAACATTCCACTAAATGGTCTTAATCCTTTCTTACTCTTAGTTACACCTCTATTTATGAGACTCTTAAGGCAACCAGACTATTTCATGATCCCACCAAACATCTCTGACATTCCTGGGTTATCTTCCATCATGCTATTCTTATCTTTTCATGATGAAACCATAATCATTTTTCAAAGCTCTTCCATCAAGTATTTTCTAAATCCCCCCAACAGGATGTAATCTGTTTTTAATTCTTTGCAACTTCATAACCTCATGTATTTCTTTTTTTGTTTGTTTGTATTTTTCTGAAGCTAGAAACGGGGAGAGACAGACAGACTCCCACATGCGCCCGACCAGGATCCACCCGGCACACCCACCAGGGGGTGATGCTCTGCCCCTCCGGGCGTCGCTCTGTAGCAACCAGAGCCACTCTAGCGCCTGGGGCAGAGGCCAAGGAGCCATCTCCAGCGACCGGGCCATCTTTGCTCCAATGGAGCCTCGGCTGCAGGAGGGGAAGAGAGAGACAGAGGAAGGAGAGGGGGAGGGGTGGAGAAGCAGATGGGTGCTTCTCCTGTGTGCCCTGGCTGGGAATCGAACCTGGGACTTCTGCATGCCAGGCCAACGCTCTACCACTGAGCCAACTGGCCAGGGCCAACCTCATGTATTTCTTGTTAACTGTTTGTTCATTTTAACAATTGTGTGGTATCATTTGAAATATTTTCTGATTTTGAACTTCCAAAGAGCTGAACTACCTCCAAAATATTATATATTTATTGTCCTGACTTTAATTAAATCAAATAAAATTATTTAGAACTAAAGAGTTAGTGAGTGAAAAATGAGAAGTGGAAGCCAGTGAAGGCAGAAAGGCATCAGGAAAACCCATGTGGCTGGTTGAGAGGGAGGTGAAGGACTTTGCCTGGTTTAGATGAGAGAGAAAAAGAAGACAGTTTCATTGTTTTGTGGCTGCTCTCCTATGTATTAAATCATGCAGGGGAGTGGGAAGAACTGAATTATGGTGGCAGAAGTCCTTGGTTTAAACCACACACCTTCCTGAAACCTTGGTTTTTATATTTACAAAAGTGGAATAATACTTTTTTCTTTATTAGAATCTATGTATAGGACCTTAATTAAATAATTACATAGAGATGTTCGGTTAATTATCATTAAAAGCTTAATTTTCATTTTATACTTAGTAATTGAAGGAGGAATTTATTTGGAACGGGGAGAGACTTTTCTTAATAACATTCATACAAAATAAGTGGATATAGTAAGAATAAAATTAACAATGAGAATAGCTAATATATATCAAACTCCTTAAACATCAAACAAACTGGTATTTTACACAGATACGCATGAATCCTTATAATAATTCTGTTGTTAGCCCCTGTTGTAGACATGAGGAAGCTGACACTGCTGGTAAGGGTCGGAGCCAGGCCTCCAATCAGCTTCCAAAACTCAGAGTCCTTGCCCTTACGATGTACGGCATTGTCACCACACAAGAGGCAAACACTGATCAGAGTAAAGACAAACCTCCTGGAAAAAAGTGTTTCTATTTCTGAAATGAAGATAGTAGTAGAATCAGAGCCCCAATCATAAGAAACTGTGTTTTTTTCTCATAAGTAGAAAATTATAAACATTGTGTTGAATATAACTGAATATAGTTTGGGGCCTTTTTTCTTCTTTTTAGTTTAGTTGCAATGAATTTATAGCAGATTAAGTCGATAAGGAAAGGAGACCTATCCAGACCCAAAAAGTATGATTTCATGGAATATAAATATAAAAGTCTGTATACTTTTAAATATTTCTTGGTCCAAAAGGTCTGGGCTATAACAGGGATTTTGGGCCACCAGCATTGCTGAGAAACTGCTAAAACTGCAGAAAGGGAATGGTGTGCACTGCAGACAAACCTGGCAATTAAAGAGGAGGCGCATACTAGTGCTCTTTGCTCAGTAACTGTACAGCAACAGAACAAAAGAGGCCCTCCTCAGTGCAGACTTTCATCTTAACAACATTTGTGTATTGCTGTGTCTGAATCTATCCTTATGCAGTCTGTCTAGCGGCTAGCCAGATATAATCAGGCTGTGTCAGCTGACTTTCTGCTGGTTCTGCTGGTGGGAGATAGTAGCAGGAGACTGGAGGATGTGAGAAGGGAGAAACCAGTTATCTCCTCTTCCTTGTCTATCCCAGGCAGCATCTCTGATCTAGCTCCCAGCTCTCATGTTTCCAGCTTGTTTTAGGAGGCTCTGGACCCCGGGCCTTGGTTCACTACCTTCTTCCTTTGTCCCTCCAGCCTTGGTGTGTTAGAGACCTCCAGCAGTTGCTGTCATTACCTGTTGGCTTTTAGTTTACTTCATCAACTATCAGTTGTCAACAAAATTTCACAAATGATACTCCCCACCAATTATATGGAAAAAGAGTTAAACAGCCAGAGAGAATCCACATGCTAAATAATCATTAGTGGTCTAGGTGGGCAGTAAACAATTCATAGTCAGGGCACATTATGTGTGTGTGCGTGTGTGTGTGTGTGTGTGTGTGTGTTTTCATGTTGTTGATGACTTTTCTTTCATAAATGCTGTTCTTATTCACTTTCAGTGGTGGGCTTATAGTTTTAGCTCTTGCACAGAACATCCATCGATAATAGCTTTGTTATTTTGTGCCATTGAAGTTAGACCCGGTCTTGAGAGCTAGGAGAATAACAGCTAGGCTAAGACCCTAAATTCCTTGGTTATATGTAGTTATCTGATTTCTCTCTCTGACAGTTCCAATCTGGAGTCAGTTGACAATTGATAGTTGATGAAGTAAATTAAAAGCCAACAGGTAATGACAGCAACTGCTGGAGGTCTCTAACACACCAAGGCTGGAGGGACAAAGGAAGAAGGTAGTGAACCAAGGCCCGGGGTCCAGAGCCTCCTAAAACAAGCTGGAAACATGAGAACTGGGAGCTAGATCAGAGATGCTGCCTGGGATAGACAAGGAAGAGGAGACAACTGGTTTCTCCCTTCCCACATCCTCCAGTCTCTGCTACTATCTCCCACCAGCAGAACCAGCAGAAAGTCAGCTGACACAGCCTGATTATCACAGCTGCAAGGGTTAATATTCCCTACAATGTGAAGCAGCACGGGAAAGAGGGATCAATCTATGAGCTAGTAGGCTCTCTACTGGCAAAGGAAGTGGAAATGAATGGATGGTAGAGGCATATTTGGAGGTATTGAAATAGTTCAGTGGCTTAGACCAAGGTAGTGGCAAAGAAAATGGAGAGAAATAAATGATTTGAGCTATATTTAGGAGAAAAAAGTCAGCATGACTTAGTGACATTATATTTGAGAATTAAGGAAAAAAAAGTTATTGTGAGCAACTTCAACTGTTTGCATGGATTGGGTTAGTTTTGTAGTTTCTGCAGAACTGTAAGGATGCCATTCAAAATAATCCCTGACTGTTTAATCAAATTTTTCCTCCAATTACTAATAAGAAAGAATGGTCAGCAATTGGCTAGACATCATACAGCAAAGAAGGAAGGAGCTTGGCTGCTGCTGTGGGTTACCATGGTTACTGCTTTTGGTTATTGTTATCAAGGAGGTACAGGAGAGAACAGCATGTTATATAAACAAGGAGCAGAGAACATACAGAATAAGACATATCCTGGCTATCTCTTTAGGCTGAAAAACAGTATTGTTTTACTGGTTACAAAGCCCAACTCACTAGAGAAATGAGAAGGCTACCACTGCAAGCAGTTATGGTAATAATTAATAATTGCCAGGGTGTGTGTATGTGTGTGTGTGTTGTTAAATACTTGAAAAGTACTTTGTGAATTTCTTCTTTCTTTGTGAATTGTGAAGAGCCAATTAGCCAGTCCAAACTTAAGTTTTTAAATTTCAAGTGTCAGAACAAAGGTGGAGACTAGGGTGTGGTGTAGAGGAATTCAGGAGCCAAAATGAATGTCTGCAGACTTGTTCTGTGCAGTTGCCACTGCATTAAAGAGGGCTGAAGTGGCGTGGACAAGAGCGCTCCATAGTCACCAGACCTGCCCTTGGCAAGCTGTTGTCTGGAAAGTCCTCAGCAGAGAGCCGGAGCCTTGACAACAGATTCTTCTGTTGTTATTATTATTTTATAAAGGTTGAACTTTAGTAACATTGTGTGCAAAAGGGTGCTAAATCAATTTTATTAGTAATGATTCAACTATATGATGATAAATCTCTTTATGGCTCAATAAGGAGACATTATTTAAATGCATGTCATATGCATGACTTTGTTTTAGTTTCTGAAAGATCTACAAAGAAATAGATGGCAAACTTAAATACAATCGCATCCTTTTATTTTTAATTTTGTAATGCATTTGATTAGACCTAATAACACTGAATTTCTAGCAAATTCATTTTCCCAGTACATATTGACATTTTACATATATTAAACCTTCCACCTGTATCTATTTTATGATTCGGAAGAAGTTAATATATAGGTATATAAGTCACAGGATCTGAAGAGATAATTATAATGTGAATATTATCAAAGTAGATTGGAATGAGGGGTTTGAAAAAGACAAAAGAGTTATTAAACAGGTTGTGTCAGAAAAGCCCCAAAATGCCACCCTGACCTGCACACAATCTCTGAAGACTGACAAGATAATTATAGGACGTACATTCCTGTACCAGTAATGAGTGAACAATCAGTTGTTCTACACAGGAAAATAACTGAAAACCAGTTGGGAAACAATCAGGACTCACCAGAGCTGGAACTTGGAAGAGTATGATGGAAATATCTTGATAGAATATAAATGAAGGGTAAATTGATGTTGACATTAATATTGAGATCTTTGATTTTGTGGTGGTATCAACATCTAACTTTCATTCTCCATGTATAAAAGCAATAGAGTCATGCTGGAAGATAATGAAAAACAATAGCTAGAACCAGGCCCTTGCCTAAGATACTTAATACCTACTTTCAAAGCCCAATCAGGAATTTTGACATCTTAAAGGAGCAAAAAACAAGTCCTAAAATCAAAAGAATTTTTACGGAGCAGTGAGGCAGAAGGAGAGGTAAGGAGGGAGTGGCAGAAGGGAAGGAGGGAGAGAATGCATTCTGAGTATTATAAATTCTTCCTCACTGGAGAGTTCCTTGACTTTGACCTTCGGTTTCCAGCTCCATTCAACTTCATAAATAGCCAAGAGAAGTGGTTTGTTTTGAAGCTTTGGCAAGCTAGACAACAGAAGGAGGATAACAAAAGGGAAAGTATAGAGTATTTAATATGTAGGGAGGGGATTTAAAAGGTCTACACTCTTTAAAATAATAGGATTTTTTATACACATTCTTTTTCTTATTGAGGTATGATCATTGTTTTGAAAGTTGAAGTTCTCTAACTTCTGATGTTTAGGTTAAACACTGGTAAGTCCGATAGTGACTGATATTCTGTTTATTTTGTATTGAAGAGTGTTTTTTTTTCTTTAAAGTTTTATTATTTTTAGAGAAGTTTGAGGTTTACAACAAAATTGACAGAGGAATACATACATTTTTCATATACGCCCTGTCCTCATATCCTCATATATGCATAGCCTCCTCCATTATCAAGATTACTTATTAGAATATATCTATCTATCATCTATTAATAGATAAATACAGCTATCTATAAATAGATAGATATATTTTTAACCACAATTTTTCCTTTTTCAGAATGTCATAGTTGGAGCCATACAGTATATAGTCTGTTTAGATTGGCTTCTTTCACTTAATGATATGCATGTGAATTTCCTCCATGTTTTTTCATCAACCCAACAGTTCATTTCTTTTTATTATAGTATTGAAAAATATTTTATTGTCTGAATATACAGTGGTACCTTGAGATACAAACAGACCAGCATACGAATTTTTAAGACACGAGCTATGACTCGGTCCATATTTTTGTTCTAGATCCGAGCGAAATTCTGAGATACGAGCAGTGATTTGGGAAGCTGCTGCTAGTTAGCGCATTGGCGCAGGGGTCCAGTATCAGCAGTTTAATATACGAGTTGACGGACTTAAGAGCTTGGTTACAGAATGAATTAAATTCAGATCTCAAGGTACCACTGTATTACAAATTGTTTATTCATTCACCCACTGAAGGATATCGTGATTGCTCTTCCAAGCTTTGTCAGTATTGAATAAAGCTGCTATAAACATCCTCATGCAGGTTTTTATGTGGATGTATGTTTTTGACTTCTTTGGGTGAATACAAGGTGTGTGACTGCTCAATTGGGTGGTGACGATATGTTTCATTCTCCAAGAAACTGCCAAACTGTCATCCAAAGTAAGGGTACTATTTTGCATTTCACCTGGCAATGTATGGGAGTTCCTGTTGTCCCAAACATTCCTTGGCATTTGGTGTTGTCAGTGTTCCAGATATTGACCGTCCCAATAAGTGTACTGTGGTATCTCTTGTTGTTTTGATTTAAATTTCCCTGGTGACATAATGTAAAACATTTTTTCATATGTTTATTTGCCATCTGTTTATCTTCTTTGATAAAAATGTGTATTTACTTATTTTTTATTGCATTGTTAGTTTCCTTATTACTGACTTTTAAGGGTTTTTATTTGTATATTTTAAAAAATAATCCTTCATCAGTTATATTTTTTGCAAATATTTTTTTCCAGTCTATGGCTTTTCTTCTAATTCTCTTGATATTTTCCTTCACAAAGCAAAAGCTTTTAATTTTATTAAAGTCCAGATTATTAATTTTTTCTTTCATGGATCTTGTTCTTAATGTTGTACATAAATAGGAATCATCACACCTAAGGTCTCCTAGGTTTTCTCATATATTATCTTCTCAGAGTTTTATAATTTAGGTTTATAGTCCATTTTAAGTTTATTTTGTGAAAGATATAAATTCTATAACTATATATATATATATATATATATATATATATATTGCATGTAGATTTCCACTTGTTTTAGCACCACCTGTTGAGAAATGATCTTTGCTCCATTGAGTTGCCTTTGCTTGCTTGTCAAAAATCAGTTGACTATACTTATGGGTGTTTATTTATAATCTCTCTATTCTGTTCCATTGATCTGTTTTTCTGTAATTTCACAAAGAGCACACTGAATTGTTTTTTTTTTTTTTTTTTTTTTTGCGAGAGAAAGTGGGAGAGGGAGGTACAGATAGGGATAGACAGACAGGAAGGGAGAGAGATGAGACATGCCAATTCTTTGTTGTGGCACCTTAGTTGTTCATTGATTGCTTTCTCATACGTGCTTTGACTGGCGGGCTACAGCCGAGCCAGTGACCCCTTGCTCAAGCCAGCAAACATAGGCTAAAACCAGCGACCATGGGATCATGTCTATGATCCCATGCTAGTAAGTGACCCTGCACTCAAGCCTGTGAGCTGGATGAGTCCGTGCTCAAGCCAGCGACCTTGGGGTTTCAAACCTGGGTCCTTAGCATCCCAGGCCGACACTCTATCCACTGCACCACTACCTGCTCAGGCTTATTGATAATTATTTCAGCACATTAGATCTTCAACTTTGTTCTATTTCAATATTGTGTTGTCTATTCTAGGTTTTTTATTCTGTACCCAAATAAACTCTACAATAAGTTTGTTGATATTCATAAATAACTTGCTGGGATTTTGATTTGAAATGACTGGCTATTTAAGAGTATTTCAGAGCTTCCTGCACCCAGAAAAATGTTGCACTTACAGATGACTGACCGGTATTTTGACCCCTGGAAAAGTAGCATAATGAAACAATCCTAATTGCACTGGAAGTACTAGACTAATGGTCACTAGAGGTGCCAAGTTGATTTCCCTCTCTTACTAAATTCTAAGCTCTCTGTCTCTTACCATGTGGATTATCACTTTTGTTGTGTGTATCACCTACTCAATGACTGTACTATTAAGTTAAAGTTCAAAATTTTGAAGGAAAGTATGATATATTAGTTCTTAAGTTTATGTATTGCAAAAAAGTCAGATTCCTAGAAAATGCATATATTTTAGAGGGAAACATTGGCACCATATTTGACAAATGAAACTAATTATAAATAAAAATTGTGGGATTTTAAACAAGAAAGCTTATAGTGATTAAATTAAGACAAAGGTAAACCCATGATATTATTATAACCCCAAGCATCGTGGTGGCAGTGCAGTTGTGCATTATCTTTTGAATAGCAGTTTGGCTATTCAATACATTTAAAATGCTATAAAATATCTAATAATCTTATTTAGAGAAAATTTGAAAGAAGGAATAGGGCTATATATATGCAAGATCATTATCAAATTGAAAATGTGAAACTAAATATACAATTGTAAGAAAATATTTAAGTAAAATATAACATATACTAATGGACTAATATTAGCTAATAAAATAATAATTAGCCCCTGGCTGGTTGGTTCAGTGGTTGAGCTTCAGCCTGGCATGTTGAAGTTCCAGGTTTGATTCCCAGTCAGGGCACACAAGAGAAGTGACCATCTAATTCTCCACACCTTGCCCTCCCCTTTCTCTCTCTCTCTTCCCCTCCCACAGCCGTGGCTGGATTGGTTTGAGTGCATCATCCTGAGCACTGAAGATGGCTCCACAGAATCTCTGCCTCAAGTGCTAAAAATAGCTCAGTTGTGAGCATGTCCCCAAATGGGCAGAACATTGGCCACAGATGGGGGTTACTGGGTGGATCCTGGTCATGGCGTATGCCTAAGGAGTATATCTATCTCCTTTCTTCTCACTTGGAAAAAAAGAATAAAAAATAAGTATAGAACCTAGACAAAACCATAAAAGTTATTACAATGAATGTTGAATGAGATAAAGAGAATGCTAAATTAAGGGTATATTCTTTTTTTTTTTTTTTTTGTATTCTTCTGAAGCCAGAAACGGGGAGGCAGACAGACTCCTGCATGCTCCCGACCGGGATCCATCTGGCACACCCACCAGGGGGCGATGCTCTGTCATCTGAGGCGTTGCTCTGTTGCGACCAGAGCCACTCTAGTGCCTGAGGCAGAGGCCATGGAGCCATCCCCAGCGCCCGGGCCATCTTGCTCCAGTGGAGCCTCGGCTGCAGGAGGGGAAGAGAGAGACAGAGAGGAAGGAGAGGGGGAAGGGTGGAGAACCAAATGGGCGCTTCTCCTGTGTGCCCTGGCCAGGAATCGAACCCGGGACTTCTGCACGCCAGGCCGATGCTCTACCACTGAGCCAACGGGCCAGGGCCAGGGTATATTCTTGTTGTACAATGAAAAAAAATTATCTATCCATGAAGAGACACTTGAAGATATGGTAAGCGACCTTATTTTTGTTGTTTTGTTTTCTCTAGGAGCTTATACAAAAAGAAGAAAAAAATAAATTTTGAATTAGGGGGTAGTCTATCTTTTTAAAATTTTTCTCATCCATTCTAACCTACAACAGGAAGTGTCGCTTATCTGATTGGTAAATTTGGGAAAAGAGGTCATTACCCATATATAATCTAGGCTTTTCTGTCTTGTGGGTCTTGGTCAAGGCTCAGGCTGCAGAAATTCTTTTCTTTGCTTCAGCATCTTCCAATGGATAAGCATCCTGGGCTAGGCCTTGCTCACAAAGATAACTCCTGCCATTTGCTAACGCCACTGCAATGACTAGGTATACATATCAATTTCAAAAGGGTAGGACTAGGTTCTTTTGAGCTCAAGATGTCCTTGATTAGGTGTTTTTTCATAAACTTTTAGAGCATAAAGCTGATATTTATATTTCTACCAGAGGATTAGAGTTATAGATCAATTTGTTCTATCTGGTTGCAATGAGAATATGATTACCACCTTCAAGAAAAGTCACAGAAGTAGAATGGAGAGAGATGCAAAAATCCTCAACAAAATACTAGCAAACTGAATTCAACAGCACATTAAAATGATCATCGCAATCACCGACTGAGATTTATCTGTGAAATGCAAGAATGGTTTAACATACACAGATCAATCATTGTGACCACCACATTAACAGAGTGAAGGATAAGAATCACATGATCATCTAAATATATGCAGAAAAATCATTTCAGAAAATTTATCAACCTTTCATAATAAAAAATTCTCAACAAATTATATATAAAAGCAGTGTACCTTAACATAAAAAGACCATAAAAGAGAAGCCTAGAGTTAACATTATATGCAGTGGTGAAAGTTTGAAAGCTTTTCTTTAAGATAAAAAACAAGATAAAAGGATGCCTTCTCTTGTCACTTCTATTCAACATAACACTGGAAGTTCTAGCAAGAGCAGTTAAGAAAAAAAAAAAAAGACATTCATATTTTAAAAGAATAAGTAAAATTATCTCTTACACCATACACAAAAATCAACTCATAAAGGATAAAAGAGAAAAGACCTAAAAACATAATTTTTTTTTTTCAGAGAGACAATTCTGTTTATTGCTGAGGACTAAGAACCAAAGTCTGGAGACGCTCAGTACAAGTGGCGATGAGCTACTAAAGAAGAGGGTGGAGAGGAGACACAATAATACACAGCATTATTCTGAGTGAGCACCAGCTCTTCATTTGAACAGAGAGACAGCCTTCTTTTTTCACTAAGGCTGCAGAAGAATGGAAACCTTATTCAATTTATCAGTTCCTACAGGGCAGGCTGAGCAAGGGGTTATTACTTATTATTTTAAGCTGATGCAAGAGGCCACTCATGGTCTATTGGGAGCCCCATCCCAACTGCAGAATGGATGCTGAAGGTGGTCCATGGTTGCTGCTGGTGGCTGCTGAGTGTGGTCTTTAGGTCTTGGGCTTTTCTTGACTCTCAATGATAAGTTTGTCAGTTGAATACAGTTGGCCAATGTGGACCTGTCGGCGGATCACTTCCAGGTCTCTCTTGGCTTTATTCATTAGAGTTTGAATTTCTACAGGATCTTTTACGTTCTTATTTTCTCTGAAGGCATCTCTTATCTTCCTGATAGCGTAAGTTCTGTAATTGTAGGTGCTGAAATGCTTGCTCTCTCTCAGCATCGCCCAGTACAGGTCTAACACTTGCGCGCGGCTGGAGGCTGCCATGTTGGAAAGAAAAGAAAAGAAAACAAAACAAAACAAAACACCCAAGTGGGTCCTCTTCGCGGAGGTCCCGAGTTTAACCCAACCACAAAAATTTAGCCTATGCAAAACCACGACGGAAATAAAATGCAACGCCGTTTGGGCTCGCTAGCGGGCCCGGGCCTCAGCCTGGGTGAGCGGCCGCCCAGCCTCGGGCAGCTGAGGACAGCGCCCGGCCTGGCTCGCGGCCAAAACATAATTTTTTTTTACAATGAAACACAGGGAAAAAGAAAGCTCCTTGACACTGATCTTAGCAAAGATGACTTTTTTTTGCACATAACACCAGAAGTACAAGCAAGAAAAGCAAATATAAGTAAGTAGGACATAGGGGAAAGCTCCTTCACATTGGTCTCGCCAATGATTTTTTGGAGTAACACCAAATGCGCAAGCAAAAATAAATAAATGTGACCCACGGTAAAAGCTCCTTGACAATGGTTTTTATATATATATTTTTTGCATATGACACCAAAAGCACAGGCAATAAAAGCAAAAATATCAATAAGTAAGTAGAATACATCAAACAAAAAGCTTTTGAATACAAAAGAAACAACAAAATAAAAAGGTAGCATAGAGAGTAAAAATAATATTTATATACTATATATCTGATAAGCAGTTAATATTGATTATATACAAGAAATTATAATTCCAAGTGAAACAAAGTAAAACAACAGCCAATAACATAATTAAAAAATGAGCGAAGACTTACATAGATATTTTCCAAAGTAGACATACAAATGACCAACAGGTATGAAAAGGTGCTCAACATTACTACTCATAGGGAAGCAAATCAAAACCACAATGTGATATCACCTAACAGAAGTTAGAACAGCTATTATTTAAACAAACAGAAAAAAAGATTACAGTTCTTGGTGAGGTTGTAGAGAAAAGGATACCCATTTATATGCTGTTGGTGGACATGTAAATTGACAAAGTTATTATGGAAAATATTATAGAGTTTTACCAAAATGAACAAATCTCTATGCACACTGCACATATCTTATTTTAAAGTAAAAAAACAAAACAGGAACAAATACAATATTTAAAATAAAGAATAAGTAAATTTAAATCAACAAACTGACCAGTATTTCAATGGGAACTACGGGCCTGCTTTTGGCTAATGAGATGGTCAATGTTCTCCTCTCACTGACCACCAATGAAAGAGGTGCCCCTTCTGGAAGTGCGACTGGGGCCGGATAAATGGCCTCAGAGGGCCACATGTGGCCCACGGGCTGTAGTTTGGGGACCCCTGGGTTAGAGCATTTGCCTGGGATGCTTAAGACTCAGGTTCAAAACCCCAAGGTTGCTGGCTTGAGCACAGACTCATCTGGCTAGAGTGCAGGCTTACTAGCTTGAGCATGCGGTTGCCAGCTCGAGCATGAGATCATAGACATGACCCCATGGTCACTGGCTTGAGCCCAAAGGTCACTGGCTTGAGCCCAAGGTCACTGGCACGAACCAGGGGTCACTGGCTTGTCTGGATCCCGCCAGTCAAGGCACATATGAGAAGCAATCAATGAACAATTAAAGTGCTGCAACTATGAGTTGATGCTTCTCATCTCTCTCTCTTCCTGTCTGTCTCTGTCTCTTCATCTGTCTCTCTCTCACTCATAAAAAAATATGTTGCATTTTGATTGTATATTCACCCACACATGATTTTGTAGTTATACAAAATCTCTTATAAAATATTAGTTCACTAAGTTAGTTTAAAACTTCCAAAAAGTTAGTATATTTCATTCTACAATATAACAAGTCACTTTTGTAATATCACCAACTTCATCAGAAAAGTCTTTCTTTAAGTATTGGAAAGCTGTCATGGCCATGGTGACAGATACACATTTTTCAAATTGCAAATGCATATACATTTTTTTTAAAACAAGTACAAATGTTATTGGCAGAAAACACTCAGTTATTTTCCTTGAAGTGATAGCTTCACTTAACTTTTCAAAAAAAGTGTTTATCTAACACTCAAGTTTGAATAACCATGGTTTGTCTTTCAACCATTCTTTTAAGTTAAAATGGTATTCCACAGAAAAAGCAGGTGGTTCAGTTTGCAACTCAATCGCACTAGTACTTTCTTTTCCTTGAGACAGCTATCATCTTTCAATGTTCAACAGAGCGCTGTACGTAGCCTTCTCATTCTGGTACACAGAATATTAACAAGGCAGGTAAGCCAAGGGTTGAGAATTAATAACACTAATAATTTTTAGTGCTTCATGAAGGATATTTTTTGATGAATGAATTAAATTAATGTGGCAGAGAAGAATACAGTGACTACAAATACAACCTGGTGTTAACGTCTTGATTCATGTTTATATACTAGAAGTTTCAGCCAACAGTGCTTTTTGCACCATCAGTGGAAAAGCCCATTATATCTGAACAGTGTTATGATTATAAAATATTTTGACATTAAAACAACCTTCAGTAAGCTTCAGGGCCCCCCAAAAGATTGGAAAACCACTAAATTTCAAAGGTTATGCTATAGGACTGAAAAAGACTTTTTAATTTTATATTTCCCTTTATTACATTAACAAGACCAACGCATTTGCCGAAAAATTTAATCTCGTTATATCTAAGAACTCACGGTTACCATAAAAGGGTAAAATGTTGATTTTAAATAAATATATATATATATATAAAGAATGTAAATTAAAGTTACTAAATTCTCTAGATAAGTTGAATAAAAAATGTTTTATCTAATTTTGATATTATTATTTATTATGTGAAATGTCTTTAAATACCTGATTACCTTTTACTAGAACAATTTATTTGCAAAATACTTAATAAAAATTTTATTTGAATGATAGATAACTAAAAAAATATTTTCTAATTCTGAGAAGTCTTATCTTTTAGTTACTTCTAAATGGGAACTCTCACTGAATCAATAGCAAAGAAAACTAGAGAATAAATCTATATTCCATTTTTCCCATGCCATTATCAAGAAAAGAATAAGGAATAGGTAATGTGACTGAATGGCGATTATGTCCAGAAAGTATAGTTATTTACTTAATACTAACAACAACTCACTGAATTTAGTACTTATAATTCCCAATTAAAGGTGAGGAAATTGAGGCTTAAAGGGGATTAATGACCTCACCAAGGTCACAGAGGTAGACAGTGGAAGTGAACTTAAGCATGAAGCTTTAGTGTTATTGTGAAATCCAGAACTGATTAGAGACTCAAGAAAGCTAACGTCAAAGTAGGTGACTCTACATTCTTGGAACTGGAACTGACGTTACTGGTCATCAGCACTGACAAGCCGCTCACATAATCTAGCCCTGATGTACAGTTCTTGTTCATCACAATAGAGTCCTGCCTGGGAGTTTCTCAGACACCAGAGTCTTCTTTGCTGTGATCTGGGAGCTGAGTCACAGTTGCAGGAAGCCTGACAACGTTGCCCTAAGGCCCTGAGACTGGGCGGACAGAGCATGGCCTGATGTTGTGCTTCAGAAATTATGACAGTTTTTACACCTGGTTTGGATCAAGTTTGACAGAGGCTCTGGAAAGTAGTTCTTTGAGGACTTACAGGAAAAACTCTCTAGCGATAAATGGAATATTACCTCATAATATGGTATTCCAGAGAGTGGAGCTTCCCTGGGAGAAGTTCCTGACTTAGGGTACCTGCAGCCCTTCATTTCAGGAAGTTTCTTGCTTTTGTAGGTAATAGGGATGAGCACTCATCTAGGGTGCTGGAGAAATGATGCAGGCTAGCCTAAGTTGCACCATTTGATCTCTAAGATCTCATTCAGTCCTGGGTGGAAGAGAATTTCGAACAAATAAACAGTGCCTTTCTCTTCACCATTTCCATTTCCATAAGCTCTCTTTCTGGTAGTCAGTTATTCCCTGGAGTTCTACAAAAACTTACGAAGCAGGGCATTCCATCTTTCATGTTATACCTATGCCACTTCACAGTGAATATCTTAAAACAGAGATGTAACACTGCTTCTTATACAAGTATTGTGGAGAAATCAGAGATAAAGATGTACTACAGTTCTTCATTATTAAGAATTTGTGGGCCCTGGCCGGTTGGCTCAGCGGTAGAGCGTCGGCCTGGCGTGCGGGGGACCTGGGTTCGATTCTCGGCCAGGGCACATAGGAGAAGCGCCCATTTGCTTCTCCACCCCCTCCCTTCCTCTCTGTCTCTCTTCCCCTCCCGCAGCCAAGGCTCCATTGGAGCAAAGATGGCCCGGGAGCTGGGGATGGCTCCTTGGCCTCTGCCCCAGGCGCTGGAGTGGCTCTAGTCGCGGCAAAGCGACGCCACGGAGGGGCAGAGCATCGCCCCCTGGTGGGCAGAGCATCGCCCCTGGTGGGCGTGCCGGGTGGATCCTGGTTGGGCGCATGCGGGAGTCTGTCTGACTGTCTCTCCCCATTTCCAGCTTCAGAAAAATACAAAAAAAAAAAAAAAAAAAAGAATTTGTGAAACAAACTATATAAGAGTGTAAAGGAAAAGAAGGGAAGCTAATTTGAAATAATCAAGAAATTATTGAATGTCTGCCTGCGCCAGGCACAATTGTAGAAACTGAAGTATAGCAGTGAATAAAACAGAAAACTTCTCCACTTTAATGGGGCTTATGTTCCATTGAGGAGATGAAAGATAAGCACAGAAACAAATAAGTATATAAATCGTATAAAATATATGGTGATATCATATGTATATATTATACAATTTATATAGTGATAACAATTATGATTATAAAGCATGTAATTTTAGAAAGTGATGAGGGGCTGGGTTATATGCTTTTTATTTAGTTTGGTAAAGAAGGTTTTTTGGACAAAGGAGCATTTGAACAAAAACCTGAGTGAAATGAGAGAATAAACCATGCGGATATCTGGGGAAGGAGCCATCTAATCTAGTCAGAGGGTCAAGCAAATGCAAATGTCCTCATTGGGAGTATGCCTCTTGTGTCTGAGGACTAGCATGGAGATCATGTGGTTGGCAAAGGATTAGCCAGAGAGAGGAGATGATATCAGAGAGTTAACCAAGAGTCATACAATATATAGGACCTTACAGACAATGATCAAGGTATGGAATTTGATTTTTATTTTTGTATTTTTCTGAAGTGAGAAGCGAAGAGGCAGAGAGACAGATTCCCACATGCTCCTGACCAGGATCCACCAAGCAAGCCCACTAGGGGGCAATGCTCTGCCTCTCTGCGGTGTTGCTCTGTTTCAACCAGAGCCATTCTAATGCCTGAGGTGGAGGCCATGGAGCCATCCTTAGTGCCCCAGCTAATGTTGCTCCAATGGAGTTTGGCTACAGGACAGGAATAGAGAGATAGAGAGGAAGGAGAGGGGGAAGGGTGAAGAAGCAGATGGGTTGGATTTCCCTGATGGGAAATTGAACCTAGGACTTCCACACACTGGGCTGATGCTCTACCACTGAGCCAACAGGCCAAGGCCTGACTTTTATTCTTTCTTTCTTTTTTTTTAATTAATTTTAATTTATTGTGTTTACATGGATTCAAGTGTCCCACCAAATATAAAAAGGCTTGGATGGTTTTGAGCAGAGACTGACATGATAGAAATTGGGTTTTAAGATAATCAGGCTGCTGTCTGGCAATTAGTCTACAAATGGACAAGGATTGAAACCCAGTGACCAATGGGAAGGTCCAATGAAACAGAAATGGAGTAAGGTGGTGAGAAGTGTTTAGAGTTGAGATAACTTTTGAACTATAGCTGAAAGGATCAGGTAATGAATTTGATGTAGTGTTTGGGAGGAAGGAGGTAGTCAAAGATACCATTAAGACTTTAGCATTGAGGAAACAGTTACAGTTAAACTGAGAGGAGAGGGAACTTAGCAGGTTTTTGTTTTGTTTTATTTCGTATCAAGAATTTGTTTGTCCTTGTCAATTTTGAGATTCTTATTGGACATCCTATTGGAGATGTTGAGTAAGGAACTGTATATCAAGTCTGGAGTTCTTGAAGCAAACTAAGTGTTGAGTTTTACATTTGAGATGGTTTTAGATGGGTTTTAGTTGAGAGGAAATTAAAAGCAAATCATGGAGAAGAAACCATATAAGAGTGGTTTCCTGTTAGGATTTACCCCAGTCTGGGGAATTTTTCAGCTAGAGCGGTCTTTTAACTGCAAAAACTACCATCTAAGTTACTTGCAGGCTCAAAACATATCTTATCATCCTTCTACATAGCTAAATGCTGGCCTTATGACTGTGTCAAAATAAACAGTCAATTAAAAAAAAACAACAGATGTTGCTAGTGTTCAGAACACACTATATGTAGTTTATTACATGCCCTTAATTTATAATTTTTTAGTAAAGACTGATTATAATAAAAAGACAATGTTTTAATAGTTAAATTCATGTTCTACAAAATTTCAATATAGAATATATATTAATTCAATATTTTTGCTTTTCTGGATAATCCTTGCTTTTAATTTATGTTTTTGTAAAAGAATTTTAAAAGCCATTAGTAATAAAAACAAGTTTCAACAAACCCTGTTGAAATTGAGTGAATAAATAAGCTCTTTCAAGAGTTAAAAAATACCATTTTCATATAAATTATATATCTAATAATCTTTACTTCTATTACTCAATTAGAAAAAACTAATGTCATCTGACAAACATTCTTTTTTAAAAATTTTCTTCTTTTTTTAAAATTAATTTTAATGGGGTTGACTTTGATAAATCAGGGTACATATGTTCAGAGAAAACATCTCCAGGTTATTTTGACATTTGATTATGCTGCATTCCCATCACCCAAAATCCAATTTTCTTCCTTCACCTTCTAACTGGTTTTCTTTGTGCCTCCCCCCTCCCCCCACCCCCTCCCCCTCCTCCCCCCCACCCCGTAACCCCCACACTCTTGTCCATGTCTCTGAGTCTCATTTTTATGTCCCACCTATGTATGGAATCATATAGTTCTTAGTTTTTTTCTGATTTACTTATTTCGCTCAGTATAATATTATCAAGGTCCATTCATGTTGTTGTAAATGATTCGATGTCATCATTTCTTATGGCTGAGTAGTTGAACATTATTCTTTAGGGTTATTTTCTCCCAACAACTAAGTCATTAATTCTTACAGATGCAGACTTTACCCACATTATTTCTACCACATTAAATAGTTAAACTATAAACTACATTACTTATTAAAAATGGATTAAAAAGATGTTTTCAAAAATGTCTGAAAAGCAGTAAAAAAACACAAGAATTAAAAATATAAAGTGTATCACAAAATGCATGTTTCTTTAGTAAAATAAAAATATAATGTAGAGACTGCTCTTTTTTAGCTTAATTTTTTTATTTATTTAAAAAATTAATTTTAATAGGGTGATGTTGATCAATAAATGTACATAGATTTCAGGCAAACATCACTCCATCATTTGATTAGTTAATTATGTTGTATATCCATCACCTAATGCCAAATCATTTTCCTTCACCTTACATTTGTCCCTCTTTATATCCTCCCCCCAACCCCACCCTCCACCTCCTCTAGATGTCCTTCATCTCCCTCCCCCTGGCAACCACTGCACTCTTATCTATGTTCATGACTCTCATTACAGCTTTATTTTAATCATCATCTAATAAATGTTCAAAACATGAAATCCACTTGAGATAATTTTCTCAGACTTTGAAAACTACTAAAAAATAAAATAAAATAAAAAACTCCCCTACAAACATTTGTGATACTACAGGCAAGATATATTCATGTCATATTTAAAGAACAGAAGTTTTCAAATGCCCACTTTGTGCCAGGTACTGCTCTAAACAATTTCTTACAATTCTGACAGCCCCAAGATTGAGCTTGGAGGGTTGTCACGTCCACACTAGTGAACAGAAACAGTGCTTGGGTCACACTCATCAGGATACAGAGGATTAAAAGATTTATGACGTGCAATAAGCCACAGGAAAAAGCATTAATGTTACAAGTTTCTGAGGAAAAACAAGTCCTTATAAAAGGAATTTTCTTTTCTCTAGCTAACCTATAGCTTAAGTTTCACTGAGAGGATTAACCCTGATATTTTCTTTGGAGAAATTTTTTTTCTTTTTTCTTTCTTTTATTTATTTTTTTCTAAGTGGGACTACTGCACAACGAGGTAGCTGTTTAAATTTATAAAGATTAAATAACAGGAGACTTCATTTCAACCGACTTAATTTCCTAGGATTCCTGGCCTTAGTACGAGGCTGTTTTGTACGTGCACAGAAACCTGAGATCAGGGGAGGGTTTTAATCTATGTGCACAGCCAGCTACACAATAAAGTGAGGAAAAAGACCAAGATCTGGACTCAGAAAATCTAAACTTTAACTTTAGCATCATCCTTAATTTTGTGAGGTTGATCAAAACTCTCTCTTTTTTCAGATCTCAATTTACTTAAAGAATGTATAGAAATAAAAAAAAATCCCCAGCCTTCAGAGAGCATTTATTCAGTGGAACAATCCAACAATATTGTCCAATACTAATGTTTGAATAAATATACATTCTTTTACCATTCTTGACACATTATAATAAAAAAAATAAAACAGGACAAGGGAATAAAGAGTGACAGTGTTCTATTTTGTATAGCATGATCAGAAAAATGTTTTTTGATAGGATGATATTTGTGATTCTTCTGGGGCAAAAGTCATACCAGAAGAAAAACAGTAAATCTCAGAAGCTTGTAGGTATCATGGGAAAAGTAAGGAGACCAGAATAGTTGGAGCAGAATGATATAAGAGGACATGGTCAGGTATGAGGATGGGAAGGTAGCTAGTGTCATTTTTTATTTTAAGTTTGTTGGAGGAAGATTCAGAACAATAGACAGAAGAATTATTGTATGTCTTTAAAATATCACTGCTGTTGCCTGACCAGGTGGTGGCGCAGTGGATAGAGCGTTGGACTGGGATGCGGAAGGACCTAGGTTTGAGACCCTGAGGTCGCCAGCTTGAGCGCAGGCTCATCTGGTTTGAGCAAAAGCTCACCAGCTTGGACCCAAGGTCGCTGGCTCCAGCAAAGGGTTACTGCTGAAGGCCCATGGTCAAGGCACGTATGAGAAAGCAATCAATGAACAACTAAGGTATCACAATGCGCAACGAAAAACTAATGATTGATGCTTCTCATCTCTCTGCTCCTGTCTGTCTGTCCCTGTCTATCCCTCTCTCTGACTCTCTCTCTCTCTGTGTCTCTGTAAAAAAAAAAAAAATTACTGCTGTTACTATTGGAAGACTGGACTATAGAACACAGGACTGGAAGTGGAAGATCTTTTGGGAGGTTATTCCACTAGTCTAAGTATGAGGTGATTGTGGTTTGGATAGTAGCCAGTGGAGTAAAATAGTCAGATGGTAGATTCTCAACCATCCTTTAATAATTACCTTCCTGCTAAAATCTTAACTTTTGCGATGGCATGGATGGACCTGGAGATTATTACACTAAATGAAATAAGCCAGGCAGAGAAAGAAAAATGTCATATGATCTCACTTATATGTGGAATCTAATGAACATGGTGAACTGAGGACTGGAATAGAGGCAGAGGTGGGGTCACAGGGACCAGAGGGACAGCTGTCAGAGGGAAGGGGGATAAGAGGATGGGATCAGAGAAGGTGTAGGTATTAGTGAAATTGAATATGCATAACATGTAGATACAGATAACAGGACAGTGAATCCCAGAGGGGAGGGAGGAAGGAATTAGGGGGAAAAGAAAGTATAATGGGGTGCACTTGGCTAGGGGTGAGGGTGTTATATTGAGTGGGACACTTGAATCCGTGTTAACACAATAAATAAAAAAATTTAATTAAAAACATTAAAATAATAATTACCTTCCTATTAGACTTCTCTGAGGCATTTAATTGCTCTTTGCCTCTGGGCTCCCCTGAGCACTTAATACCAATAATTTCTCCTTTATTATAACACCATCAATAATAAGCACTTGCATTAATTTCTCAAGGTTATTTCTCTCTTTTTTTAATGTTTATTTTATTGATTTTAGAAAGAGGAAGGAAGAGAGAGTGACAGGAACATGGATCTGTTTCTGTATGTGCCCTGACCAGGGATCGAACCGGCAACCTCTGTGCTTCAGGATGATGCTCTAACCAACTGAACTATCTGGCCAGAGCTCAAGGTTGTAATAGCTCACGTTAACATTACTGGCTCACACTGAAAGGATTGATTTTACTAGATATTTTGAAATTGGCTCTCTATAGCAATTTATGAATTTACAGTTCTGATAAAGGTGAAAACCCATTTCTTCATATCTTAGCCAATCAATAGTATTTTTAGATTTTAAGATTTTTACCAATCTAAAGAATATGAAATAACATAGAAGAAAACTTAGGCAGTAAGCTCTCTGGCATCTATCACAGCAATATTTTTGCTGAATTATCTCCACAGGCAAATGAAATAAAAGACAGGATAAACAAATGGGACTATATCAAACTAAAAAGCTTTTTCACAGTTAAAAACAATATGAACAGAATAAAAAGACAAACCACACAATGGGAGAACATATTCGATAATACATCTGATAAGGAATTAATAACGAAAATTTATAAAGAATTTGTAAAACTCAACAACAGGAAGACAAACAATCCAATCAAAAAATGGGCACAATAAATGAATAGACACTTCTCCAAAGAGGACATACAGATGGCCGATAGACGAAAAAATGCTCATCACTAATTATTAGAGAAATGCGAATTAAAACCACAATGAGATACAACCTCACACCAGTCAGAATGGCACTCATTGACAAAACAACACACGATAGGTGCTGGCGAGGATGTGAAGAAAGGGGAACCCTCCTGCACTGTTGTTGGGAATGCAGACTGGTGAAGCCACTGTGGAAAACAGTATGGAGATTCCTCAAAAAATTAGAAATGTAACTGCCTTTTGACCAAGCCATCCCACTTATAGGAATATATCCCAAGGATACCATATCACCGACTGAAAAGAAGAAATGCACTCCCATGTTTATGGCAGCATTGTTCACAATAGTGAAGATCTGGAAACAGCCCAAGTGTCCGTCAGTGGACGAGTGGATTAAAAAACTTTGGTACATATATACTATGTAATACTATGGGGCTATGAAAAAGAAGGAAATATTACCTTTTGCAACAATATGGAGGGACCTGGAAACTATTATGCTGAGTGAAATAAGCCAGGCAGAGAAAGAAAAATATCATATGACCTCACTCATTTGAGGAATCCAAGGAATAATGAGAACTGAGGAATGGAATTGAGACAGAGGAGGGATCAAAGGGACCAGAGGAAAAGAGGACAGAGGGAAAGGGGATGATAGGATGGGATAAACCTGAAGGGAAGGGGGGAGGGCACTGTAGGGAGGGGGACAAGGGAGAGGTTGAGGGGAATAAGGGGGAGGGAGGATGCATTCGGGGTGACCCTAGAATCTATGTAAATACAATTAATTAAATTTAAAAAATATGAAATAAGTTGGTTTTTTGATTATTAGTTGTCATTCAAGTTTCTTCTCACAAATCTTATTTGTATCCTATTTAATATATATTTATATTTTTCTCAGAATTTCTGTTTCTGAGGCCCTGTGTGTGTGTATAGCCCTCTGGGCTATACACTGCAAAGCTTGTAAGGGGCATTGCTCATATAGACCACAAAGAGAATGGTGCCACTGGGGTGCTACAGCAGGTGGCTCTGAAGCAGAGACTGTTTTACCACCCTCTCTCTATACAAAATTGTGTTTAGATCAAGAGTTAGTATATAGTAAGCCCTAAATAAATGTTGACCTGAAGAGGTGGTAGTTTTACTGATATGTCAGTAACATTGCCTTGCTTCCAAAATCTCATGAAGTAAAATAGTAAAATGACCTCAATAAACATTCTTTTTATTGTATCTACTTTTTCAGTTTTATCCTTTTTTGAAAGTCACATCATCAGGAAATGTTCTTGCCTGTACTATGTGTTACGATCTCTGTCTTCTTAATTCTGTAACATGAGGCTCTCAATGCTGATTCCATATATTATAGTGGAAGATGTACAGTGAGGTAGGCTGATATTTGAACTCAGGGAGAGGACTCGAACCAATTAACTGTGCACTTGAAGTTATCAAGATAAAGGCGTTAATTTAGGAAAAAGAATTATTCTTGTGAACCCTAATCCCTTATATTTGTGCAGTATTTTTGGTTTGTAAAGGATATTCACACACATTATTATATCATTTGGTTTCCACCATAACCCTGTGAGTTAAGTTGAACACATATTATTACTGAGCCTGAGAGATATTAGCAAGTTGGTCAAGGCCGCAGAGCTAATGAGGCAGGAAAAATCTGATTTTAATGGGCAGTAACGTGCCCATCTATGAAACTAAACATCCCAACTTCACTTAGTGCTAAACGCAACCATGGGAAACAAACCTATCCAATGAGGCATAAAAATAGAAGTTGGCTGAGAATTTTATAACATATTTCTTTTCTCTGTCATAGACATTAACACTCCACCCTTTGCAATTCTAGTTCTATTCTGGCATCCTGCTTCCCAGAATACCTAAACTGACTAATTTGGCTTTGGCTACATTAAATTATTAAAATGTAATAATTAATAGGTGGGACTAGAAAAGGACCACTTCAGGACTAAAATCCAGGGCGGGTCTACAACTCTAATATACCATACTTATTTGAGATACTCTGAAGGAGAATATTGGAATAAATAATTTGGAAGATGATAAAAGATTCAATAATGGGTAAATAAGTTTTATTTCCCCATTCTTATTAACCTTTTAGCTTAGTGATTATAGACATCAGCTTAAATATACAAAGACTGGGGTATATTTTTCAACTTGATAAATCATGTGAAACTGTTTTATTACTCTCTTTTCTTGAAAACTCTCTTCATTTCAGTTCTCTACGTTTCTGTTTTGTTTTTCTTTCTCTTTATTTTTGTTTTGCTTTGTTTTCTTTTTCCCTAGTGCCTACTGAACATCTCTTCTTGGATATGCACTAAGCATTTTAAACTTAACGTGTCCAAAGTGTAACTTCCAATTTTCTCTTTCAGACCTGCTCCCCCAGTCTTCCCTCTCTTGCTGTTAGTAGCTTTCTCCCATCAATTGCTCAGGCCCAAAATCTTGGAGTAATTTTTTACTTTTTTGTAATCTCACACTTTATATCCAGTTAATTTGCAAACATGTTCTCTCTACTTTAAAGTAATATTAAGATTTAACAACTTCTTCCTACCCATTGCTATCACCAAACTATCTCTTGGCAGCATTTTTGTATAATTTCTCTCTGAACTCTCTGCTTCTCTCCTTGCCCTCTTATAGGTCTATTCTCAACACAACAGACAAAACCAAGTCTATTACATTATAATTTAGATCTGTGTCTCCTCTGCTCAAAACTTTTACTGAAAGAAAAATGAAGTCCTTACAATGGTCCATTATGCTCTATACAATTAAGATTCTTCTTCTTTTTATGTTTTCCCCTCCTATTGTTATCTTTCTAGCTTAATCCATTCCAGCTACACTGACCTCCTTGGCCCAGGCTCTATCTTCAAAGATTTAAATCTGTGGAGAGTGAAGATTCTGGTGTATCTGATTCATTTGAGAAGAATTCAAATCAATCTGACAATAATCTTAGTCTCTCACCTATCATGCTGATGCCTGCGAGTTCACTAGAGCTACCGTCCTCTCTTTACAAACCTGTCCCTTTAATGTGAAAATTGCCCAGGAGAGGCTGTAATTAAGTCTCTCTCAATTATTGATATTTTTAGGTAACCAGTGAATATGTTTTGTCACTTGCTTTCCTAAGAGGTAGTTTTGACTGTATTCATTACAAAAGCAATAATGAATCTCTTTCACCCTTCCACCTTGTGAGGAATAGTCATCTTAAACTTGCAGAGTGCTTTCACAGTTGGTTATTTTATCATTGAGTCTTTCATTACAATATGTTCCCTTTTGATAGATGAAGAAAATTAAATAACTTCTGGTATTCTCTCCTATCACCAGCTTTGATAATGAAAGAGCTCTCACCAAGAGAGAAATAGGGCATTCGACTAGGAGGAGTCACTCAGATATTTGAGAGATGACCCAGAGGTTCTTAGGAACAGAGTGAGTCAAATTCTACCCCAAGTCATCTTCTCTTCCCTCTCTGGGTTCTTGGTAGCTCTCTCACATCAATTGTTTGCCCCAACCCAATGCTTGGAGTCATCTTTGACTCTTTTTTTTTTTTTTAATCTCACAGTTCATACCCAGTTAATTAGCAAAACATGTTCACTCTACTTTAAGGTAATATCCAGATTTAACAACTTCTTACTACCCATTAAAATCTTGAAATAATGATTAGAAAAACAAGCCAAGGATCTATGCTTTTATTTAAAAAACAATTTATTGAAAAAGAATAATGCTTTATACAAATTCCCATTACAAAATCCCCAAATATCTATTTGGTCTATTTCCAGATACAGTAGCAGAATACAAAAATATCAAAATTGACTAAATTCTGGTTTAATAATTTTGTTGGTCATTTTGGATTATAGATTTATTTAAAGAGTTCAGCAACTGGTAAACCACCTGCATTTACGCATGTTACTAGGATTTATGTAAAAGGCTCTTTGAATTATACCTTCCAGAAGCATAGTATAGACTCAGGTTTGGAAGACACTAAAATTTACTAGGTTCAAATCTTCATATGATGCAATCTTTTGAATAACTTTCCCTTGTGGTTTTTATTATGAATTACCATTCCCAAACTATCTTAGCAGTGTGTGCTACTAGCTAACAGCAACACCTCTGAAGGCAATACTTAACAGATATCCACTTTGAATATCCTTGCAGGTTATCTTTTTAAACTTTTTTTCCTTTTACTTAGAGGTGGGGAGATAGAGAGACAGACTCCTGTGTGTGCCCTGACCAGGATCCACCTGGCAAGCCCCCTACAGGAAAATTTTCTGCCCATCTGGGGCTGCTGCTCCATTGTTCAGCAACCAAGCTATTTCAGCACCTGAGGTGAGGCCATGAAGCCATCCTCAGCACCCAGGGCCAACTTGCTTGAACCATTCGAGCCAAGGCTGTGGGAGTGGAAGAGAGAGAAAGAGATAGAGAAGGGGAAGGGGGAGGAGTGGAGAAGCAGATGGTTGCTTCTCCTGTATGCCCTGAACAGGAATTGAACCTGGGACTTCCACATACTGGGCTGATGCTCTACCACTGAGCAAACCAGCCAGGGTCCTTGCAAGTTGTTATAATTCAAAAAATATTCCATACTTTGGCTTTGCCAACACACTTCTATTTTACCCATTATATCTGCATACTTGTTTTAGGTCAATTCTACATTCTTAAGAGGAGAAAATTTTAGCTACAGAAAGCATCAGGCCATACTGATTGAAGAAACTGACCTCCTCATAATCCTCCTCATTTAATAAGTTGAATTTCACTGTAGTGTCTCATTGATTGAGAGACTGGCTAAGGCAAGCAACCCAGTCCTTAAAATTGCTCTCTTTTCAGTCATTTGAAAAGTAATCCCAATCTATGCACTTAAATTTCTTAGTTCTTTCCTCTATTATAGTACTTTTTACCTTACAAACCCTATCTGCACATATTCTATCTCACTAGATCCTCTTTAAAGCCCTGTGAGGTAGGCAGGTCAGGAATTACAATCCCTTTTTTACAGATGATACAATAAATCTAGGCCAGCCAAGAACCGTGCCCAAACTCAGACAGTAATTGATAGCACCAATACTCAAATCAGGTCTCCAGACACCAACACCCTTTTCATTACATCATTTTGCTCGAGTAAAGTAGTATTTTCCAGACTGGAAAACTAGGAGCAATTATTAAAATTGAACAGAACACCACGTAATTGGCACAACTGAAGGAAAAGAAATGGACTGGAGGGAAAAAGGAAGGTACAAACAATATGAAGGTGTATGTGTAAGTTTGGTTCAATGAGTTCTAACAGCCAACTGAGCAAGTAGAAACACTACTTAGGCATATTTCATGTTCAAAGAATGAGCATAATACCAACTAATTAATACTCACACTACCTCCACCAGCTAGTCAGGTATCATTATCTCAATTTGACAGATAGAAAAAGAGAAAAAACAAGTGACTCACTTATAGCTACAGAGAGAATATCTGTCACCAGATTATCATTACAAGAAATCTAGCACTTCATGCAAACAAACCATACCTATCTGGGAAGAGGTAAACTATATAATAATTACATAGGAGAAACCATAAACCTGAGTAGGGAGAAAAAATAAAAAAGGTAGTTTGGAGGGACACAACTGTAATAAGTAGCTTAACATTTCAATCAATAAAATTGTGTCACAACACTTGGGAAAGCAGCATACAGCTACTCAAAAAGACAAATATTGTCAAGCAAACAAGTGTTACAGGTCAGAGTACAGAGATGAGGTGGAAGATCAACAAGAATATGTTATATGGCTATGCAGAAAGATTTGCCCCCAAAGCTCTGAGTTGTAAGACAGTCTTACTGGTTTTAGAAATTAAATAGTATCCTTAGGAACTGTATTAGATTCAAAGGTTAAGCCCAACTTAATAAAAAATATATATATATAATGGCATGAAGAATGATAAACTGATGACAGAGCAAGTGCCAAAAGATCATAGAGAAAAGGCAAAATAAGCATATGAAAAGGGCACATGTGAAGAACTGAAAGAATTTTAGTAGGTTGGCTCTATATCAAAGACACTAAAAGCTAATGAAGGAGGGTAAATGATATTTGACCTATTATATGTGTACATATAGAAAGAAGAGACATATGCCAAATAAACTACTTGTTTAATCAACATAGACATATATATATCTCTATATATTTCTATATATAGATATATTTTTAGATATGTTTTAAGTATGTTGATATCCATAGAAGAGATTTTACTACCTAATATTTTATAGAAAAACATGTCTATATACAATATCTATAATTAAGGAGCACCCCTCCCCACATCTGAGATGATCACTCAGTGGGAAGCAGTAATACATATGGACAAGGCTTCCCTTCCATATTAAGGAAAGGAGATAAAATAAGACTAAGTCATTTTTAGCAATGGGTATTTAAAAAAATATGTTTTGTTTTTTTATAATACCACAGTTCAGACTACAATCATCAAAGTTTAAGGTCTTAAAGTCAATGATAGCATTTCAATGTCCATCTTCTATTGATCGCCGAGTTGTCTCCTTTAGCTTCTGTATCACACGTAGTCTTTCCCACTGGAAGGGGCAGGCTTTGGATAGGGCCGTGGTGTTGGGTAAGATGTTGTTTTTCGAGGACAGGAGCAGCAAAGTAGGGCACCTCCCAGAAGGCAGAGAGAAGCAGCAGCCCAGCCGATGAAGAGAGCTGAACCAAATTCATACCTAAAAGGGAAAAATGCATTTGCCTAATCAATGAATCATTGGAAAATTTTATGATATAACTAGAAATCTCATTACATATATAAATATATTTTTTCCCACTGAAAACAATTCTCCATGATTACTGGGGGAAGTACTTTCAGGTTTGTGATCGCCCACACAAAAATGTTTACCTGGCAATTGTTGACAATGTGCAACAGTAGATCAGGCAATAGGGCACGCAACACCAGGTTAATTACACAAATATTTCCAAAGACTTTTCCATGTGTAGGAGACTTGTAAAGCATGTTTATATACTGTAGAAGTCAGGATTGAACTATGATTCCTAAGCTAAAATTTACCCAGTCATGCAATCTCCAAGTATCAACCATATTCTATACAGAAACTGCTAGAGTGCTAGACTGTTAGTGTTTCATAGTTGATCCCAGGTCACTGTATACATTGAAACCTGAAATTTATGGTTTTGTAATAAAGCCTTCTTTTTTTAAATGTTATTTTATTTAGAAAATTATATTTAATGGGGTGACATTGATGAATAAGAGTACATGGGTTTTAGGTAAATATTTCTGTAGCATTTGAACTGACACTTATGTTGTATACCCACTATCCAAAGTCAAATTGTTATCTGTCACTGTATATTTGTCCCTCTATTCTCCCCTCTCTACCCACCCACCTCCCCTGTAATAAAGCCTTCTAAGCAGCCCATGGAGCATTCTAGATTAAGCTAAACAACATAGATGTGTTAAGCCAGACTCCTGAGGGGAGGATCTATGACTGACTGTGGACAACAAAAGTAGAGAAAGCTAGATCTAAAGTTAGAAAGCCTGAGTTTGGATCCAGAAGCAAACTCTCAACTGCTGCAATTGTGTGCTAGTAATTTCACTTCTCAACCTCAGTTTCTCCTTTCCTTAAAGCAGGATTAATTCCATATGCCTTACTGGAATACTTTCGGGATCACCTGAGACAATGAAAAGGACATGTGTACAGTGCCTAGCAATTTATAAAGTGCTGTCACATCCATTACTCGTAAAATTGAGCCTACTGACCTCCAGCAGTTTGTGTCCCTACATTGTAAACCTTATGAGAAGGGCTCAAACACAATCATTGCGGTATGGGTTCTCTTGTACGTGGGTGATTATATAAATAAATCACACCTTATCTATCCAACTACTGGCTTTTTTTCATCTCATCATCCTAGTACTCAACAAACAATAATTATATCTTAACATCCTGACTCTGAATGTAGTTATTAGGCTTTAAAGACATGAACACAGTGAGACAAAGAGCCTTGTCCCTGATCAAAGAGTGTCATTACATGAGAGCCAAGAATCAGCCCTTGAACTTCCACAACTTGTAATATTAAGAAAGGTGACCTTTGGCAAGTCAATTTTATAGTTGTGATAGAACATAAAATTTTAAAGTAGTATCACAACTTATTTTTTTCATAAGTAAATTTAAACCATTAAGAATGAAGTATCATTTATTAAGCCAGAGTAGTACCACATTTTTTCAATCAGAAGCTGTTAGTAACAAATAATCAAAATAATCACATGTATTATAAGTATCACAATATACTGCAAAAAGTACATTTCCGATCCATTAATATTTTTATCAATATAAAAAAGAATAGAAAGAAAGAAAAGGCCCAGTACACAGTTGCAAAGAATAAAGCTTGGAACTTTTCTATTTTAAACACATTCTGTCATCAATATAGGCTGTTAAAACAATTATCAAACTCATTTTAACATGAGTCACAGGCCATTCAAATAATTTTCAAGTCTGACATAATATTCTGGAAAGCAAATCTGGGAAGCTGTGGCACCAGCTGGACTTTACAGACCATAAAAGGGTATTTTCTCAGAAAACAAGCTGTTTTACACGTGAATAGCATTACCTGGCATTCACTGGGGTCATGGGGTCATAGAATTCTTGAACAATTCTATTGCCATACCATGCTGTGGCGACTAAAATAGCCAGACCTAGAGAAATTCAAAACAAAAGACTGTTAATCACTACAGAACACTGAGCAGAAGTATAGAGCCCATTACATTTAATAAGGATTTGACAAGAATTAAAGCTCATCAATGGTGCTGCCTTTTTTAATTTAGTCAATTTTAAGTCAGACAATTTTAATTTAGGGAGATTAGAAATTCAGACATAATTTTTTCCAAGTATTCTGTTAAGACGGACAAAAATATTAGGTCACAGTTAGGCATAGTTTTTACTCTGTCATCTTACTCATTTATAATTCAAGGTCACTGGCACAAATAAAACATTTTTGGAAACAATTCAGCAGGTTTATGTCATTTAAGATCTTCAAAAAATATTTTTATACATTAGTGTACCAAACTATTTTTGATAAAACTGATATTCTTATTACTATAGATGAGTCACCTGAAAAAAGGAACATGAAAACTTTTCTACAGTCTTCTTGACCAAAGCTCAAAATTACATTTCTGTAGGATCAGAAGGAAAGTAAGCAGCTAGACAGCAGGGAAGAGCAGGACCTGTCTCAGAATGGACCAGAGCACCAAAGCTCCTACTGCTGCACTGGCCAGACCAGCCAGGCATCGCTGGGAGATCTGCTAAGAAGCCACATCAGAAAAATCCATGCAGCACACTCTCAATTTTCCATGCATTTCATATTTCAGTAATGCCAAAGAAACTACTCAGTCAAAATAATTCATTCCATCATCTGAAAGAAGTATAAAATAGCTTGATTTTTCTAATCCAAAGAAATTAAATAACTTTCTTTTATAGTAATTCTAAGGAACCGTCAATATAGACAGATTAAGTCTTAAAATGCTCCATCCTTCTTACCCTCAAAAAGAAATAAAGAAAGAAAGAAAAGCCTGACCAGGCGGTGGCGCAGTGGATAGAGCGTAGGACTGGGATGCAGAGGACCCGGGTTTGGGACCCGGAGGTCGCCAGCTTGACCGTGGGCTCATCTATCTGGTTTGAGCAAAAACTCACCAGCTTGAACTCAAGATTGCTGGCTCCAGCAAGAGGTTACTCAGTCTACTGAAGGCCCACGGTCAAGGCACTTATGGGAAAGCAGTCAATGAACAACTAAGGTGTTGCAACATGCAATGAAAAACTAATGATTGATGCTTCTCATCTCTCTCCGTTCCTGTCTGTCTATCCCTCTCTCTGACTCACTGTCTGTCTCTGTAAAAAATAAATAAATTAAAAAAAAAGAAAGAAAGAGACGAAAGAAAGAGACGAAAGAAAGAAAGAAAGAAAGAAAGAAAGAAAGAAAGAAAGAAAGAAAGAAAGAAAGAAAAGAAAAGAAAAGAAAAGGAAGAAAGAAAAAGTGGTCCAGGCTAATTGCCTGTGATCCTTGGCAGAAAACACTAGTGCTTTGGGCTGCTCAGCTGCAGCATGAGAACACTCTGAAACTTCAATCCTCATTCCCTAGGAAATCTCTTAAACTGAACTGGGAGTGTCCCTTAAGGGAGTTACAAGAAGGTGAGCAAAGGAAGGGTGCAATGTGATTCATCTCTTCATAGCCTTTGATGTGAAATTAAACTTTTGAGAAGAAAGCACCATCCATGTTTTTTGAAGATGTGTTTGGGGGTGGATTTGAGCTAATTTGGATAAAGTGAAAGAGAGGTGACTTGAATCAATCTTTAGCAAAGTCACGGGCACTCTTTATTATTGATTAAATCCACATATTATACTGGGACAAAGGCCCCTACTAGGTTTTTTGTCAAAGAGAAAATGAGAAAAGAAAGTCCAAGTCTAGTTTTCCCTATTGGTAGATTAGATCATTGGTGTCATTTTCAAAGACAATAGAATACTATATATATATTATAGTATATAATAGTATATTTCAAAAATAGGCTATATATATATGTAAAATATTATTGTACATACACATGCAATCTTATTTAAAATAAGCATTATAACACTAACATGGAACTGCCGTGTCTTTTTCTGGCTCTCATTTTCTCAAAGGTTACGGGTCTAACTCATCAATCAATACTTCAATAAAGCAACAAATACATATGGGCTGTTTTGTTGTTGTTGTTGTTATTTTTGTCCCCAAGGCCTTTCTGAATTGTTTTCATTCTTAATTAATGTAACCTAGTTTCTTACTATTCCAACATTCTACCTCCACTCCAACTGGCCATTGTCTTCCCTGATCTATGGGTACATCCTGTTTATTTTGGAATCAGATTTTCCCACCTAAACAATATTTTCATTTTTCTCCAATAATCCCAATTCCACCCATTCCTGATACAGCTGTATGATTCACACATTCTTTATGTTCTCTCTCACTACTCCCCATCTTTGCCACATATTGTCTGTGGGGACGCCACAGAAATTTTCTATGTAAATAGAATTGTTCTTTAGTGTTTGACAGATAGGATATAGCTCTCTTCACCTGGGGGAACTGGTTTTAATAAACCATTGGCACCTGAAACCTCAAAGAACAGACCTGTCCACTAGGAGCACAGATCTCAAATTTTCATTGGGTTTGTCTTTAAGAATGTGAAAGTCAGCAGGACTTAAGGTTTCTATGTCTTCAGGTTTTCAAGGGACTGAAATAAATCAATTCAGGTGCAAGAAATTCAATATCATCTAAGGAAATGGAAAAACTAGATCTTAAACCATGTCAGAAACAGTTCAGAAAAGGGGCAGGACCTCTCTTACCTGCAATAAGAAATATCACGCCCCCAGTGACAGCCATCCGCATTTTCTGGACCTCATCGTCTTCCAGACACTTCATACACTTCATGCCAACAGTGGCCACAAGGATAGCTATCAGTCCCAGCAGGATGCCAACCACCATCAAGGCGCGGGTTGCTTGCAAAGTGCCTGGCAGAAAATATGTAAAAAATCATCATGACTAGACCAACAAGAGAGGAGTGCTGGCAGACCGAGTATATTTCAATGTTGTTTGAAAGAAAAAAATATTAAACTACGAGTCAGAAGACCCCAGTTCTGGTGCCGTTTCTGTAGGTTACCAAGATAGTTTATTTTCCAAAAAACAAACAACTGGCTAGATAATGAATAAGAAATCCTTAGGCTCTAACATTTTATGTTTTCAACATTCAATTCAAATTCCTCTGGAAAAATAATTAATTATGTGGTTGAATCGGTTTAGCTGATCTAATACATCTTTAATCCTTACTAATGGAGTATTTTAATTCTAAAATACAATCATATGTATTATCCTTAATGCTAAACCATTTATAATTAAAATGGTTTACAATACATCTTGGTAAGAGTCAACAGCTTTATACCTCAGTTATCAAGTTAAAAAAATAAAAAGGGTTAATTTGAAAGATAAAAGATGATTCTTAAAGGTTATCATGGCTTAATAAACAGCATTTGTATCTCCAGTGACTGGGTGAGTGGAGGATATGAAAGCCATTTTTCTTAGACCAAAACTAAACAATCTTTGCAATGTTACTTTAGAACATGGTTGATTTATATTCAGAGACACCATCAGTTTTTAAGACTTTTTCAATTGTCATGCTGTCAAATATACAATAATTCAATGTAGTGTTTCTCAGGATACCACTAATTTTCTAAATTCCTGTTATTGCCACTGCATCTTAAATCATGATCAAACAGTTAAGGGCAGGTTTCAGAGGTTACGCCAGAATGTTTCTTAAAGTGTAAAAACCTGAGACCATCATTGTGACATAAAGACACAGACTTAAAGAAAACAAACTGAAATTTTGCTGATGAGATGAGTTTGGTTAAGTCTAGATTTATTTCCTCCTTCACATATAGATCATTATCTTATTGACAGTGCTAACATGTGACCAGTATTTCTACATATATAAATGTTATTTACATTGTAATAAACCAGGCTGTCTTCCATAGGCTACTGATTATTCTTTGGGACCATGTTCTATTATGTAAACCGTGAATGATGGTATCTCTAACCAGAGAATTAGAACTGACTTCTTGATGCTCTTCAAAAGTGGCTGATGTGATAGAAATGTCTTATATCTCACTGTCTAATTTTGACCTAGCCTCAATCTTAGTAGTTTCAGGGTTGAGAATTTAAGATTATCTAAAACATCAAATTTTATTTTTTAAAATATTTCCATCCCTGCCATAATTGACCTGTGAGAGCAACCTCTATCTAAGAAGTATCAAAAAATTTTATTTTTACTGTATTTGAGAGATATTTTGGAAGCCATGATACACTTTTACTTGATTGAATTAAAAAGCAAACCAAAGACACACCCCTCCTCCCCTGACATCTCCACCTCCTCCTAATTGTGTGTGGGCACCCATGCACCCTCCCTACATGATTATCTTAAGTTTCCAGGGTGGCATAAAAGCTGCTGAATAATCAAAACACACGTTCCACGGAACATGGGTTTACCAGGAACTGAAGCTGCCTACACTGTGGTATGAAGAGGAAAGTACCAAGGACTCCACCATTAGGGTGTGTCCTTTCTTCTGATTTACCAATAGTTTTTGCAAAGATAATCATTACTAAGAAGGAAAATGAAAATAAAATGTAACTAAGCTCTTAGGCACAACACAAATTTCAAATTGCACTCAGAAGAAAAATCACTTAAAGCAAAGGCATACTGAAAGAGATGCTGAAAGCTGCAAAGATGACCCAAGTGCCTGTAGGATAGGGTGACCTCTGGTCCATCTATCTGGGACTATCTTGGTTTTAAAACTACCTGTCCTGCATCCAGAGAAGATGCCTGATCCTGGACCACCCGGGGTGGCTGGTCACCCCACTGGAGGATGGAAGTAAAATGAGGTGGGTTTAGCAACCTGGGCAAAAGGTCTAAATCAGGCAGGGCTTTGTCAGCTACGGTAAAGGGTTTGGAGTTTATTCTAAGTATATTCAGAAGTCATAGGAGGGTCTTAAAGAAGGGGTGATGGAATTTTTACCTACGGTATAGAGAGCACATTCACTCAACAGTCTTCCGATGCGAGCCATATAAATATGCACAGCTCTCAGCTCCTTCCACTTTGTTTTCGCATAAATACTATTTTCTGATTCTTTATTCATCACTTTTGTTCCTTTCTCTGATCTCCCTCCAAATTTTCCACTTTGTTGGAGTTGTAGGGCCTCCAACCAAACCCAGCTTCCATTATAATCATTCTAGTTTGCACTTAAAACAGCAGGCTACCAGCCCAGCCGGTCTGAGCACTTGGAGCACAAGCTGCTCTTCACAAGGAGTCGACTAGGTCTCTGTCTCATGAGTCAGGTCTGTAAAACCCATCCAGGCAGGCAACACACATGGATGAACTACTTCAAAGCTCCCTTTGCTCTCACCTGGAATTATCTAAGACTCACAGTGTTCATTGCTAAATATTGCCTCATTTCTCAAAGAAAACACATTTGATTCATGCCATACCCAGTGAACTCCTCCACTTCTTTTACAAAGTCTCTTTGGGCTAGGGGACAGAGACTAGTATGTTTTATTTCTTTATAGAATAATGCCTTGCTTGTATAATGTACAAAAATAATGAAGACTCAAAAAAAAAAAAGCATAGTTAGGAGTCTTAAACTCTTCAGAGAAAGAAAATCATGTTTCATTTTAAAAAATATGATAGTGTTATTTTATAAGCAATGTGGGTTTTTTTGTTTTGTTTTGTTTTATGTCCTTGATTGGTTTAATGTGCATTGACTAAGGATATTTCTTTGTATTTTACAATACTAGATGGGCATCAGACTCAAAATCTCATTTTGACTCACTGGAAATATTTGGATGAACTCTTAACTATAGTGGTGTCAGGAGGGAGATGTAACAATACAAAGGATAAAAGGCTAAGAATCACAGCAGCATACAAACTTCCCAGCTGGACATATGTAATGATAGAATAATTAAAGTAAGCAACTGTGTTAGAAGTTATAAGGGATGTGCAGATAGAATCTAAATTGCACAACTTCAGATGGAACTAGATGACTCCTTCAAATTAAGGTCTGTGGCAGTCTTTTAAGCCAGAGATCTAAAATAGATAATTGTGAGCTCCTTGATGACGTGTCAGATATTTGTTCATATTTTCATCCAAAGTGCTAAAAATGGTACCTGACAAACTACAAAGGTTATGCAATCTGTGTACAATGAATTTAAATTAAAACATGTCTCTATATCCTTTACAAATTCTACTAATATGCGAGGTAAAAATACTCTCGTCTTAAGCTTAACCTTTGAAGAAAATACTGAGAAATGCCTCCCTAGTGAGACTGGGGATGCTAAAACCTTGCTACATATAGCCAGACTTAGTTAGATCATTAAAAACTAGTAACTCATACAGGGGAAAAAAATCCATATTTTTTTGCTTAATCTGACCTATTTTTTTTAGTTTTCTAAAATTTTAAATTATACATTTAATGAGCTTCTAAAGAGGTTTTTTTCCCCCTAGTGGAATGATGATCAGCAGATTGGAGAAGTTGAAAAAATGTTTAAAAGCTAGAAAATAATATTTTGGACTAAAGAGGTACAATATATACAATATAGCCTTGGAAAACTAACTGGAAGCTAGTCTGATTAAATCAAATCTAGAAGCAAATATGTGTTTTCCTGGTCCTTGAAATTTGCAAGTATCTCTATAATACTATTATCACTGACTAAAGTTGTCTGCAGAGAAAATGGTTAGCAAACATTCAAGAAGCCGTACCATTGTTTCTCATCATTATTCAGCAATACATAGAGAAAGCAGTCTTTTAATTATACTTAGCTAGACTGATAATCTTGAGATTAAAGACTCCCTAAGAAGTTCTTACCACTTGCAACCTAAAAGTATAATTTGAAAAAAAATACAACTATCTCTACTTACAAAACAAGAAATGAGTTAGAAGTTACTGATCTACTACAGTTAGTTAACCAACATAAGCATAACAAGACAATCACAGACAAGTAAGTAGATATTTTTTTTCTAAAACTTTCTAAAGTCTTACCATATAAGAAGCAGAATCTTCTTTAAATATTTGACATTATTCCTGCTATTTATGGCCATATTATTATATTATTACCCTGTGAACTATATCTCATAAACAAAATAGATTTGAAGTATATCTGCATTGTCACATAGTCCCTCTTTGCATCAGTGGTTGCTTAATAAGTAATAGGCAAATCAATGAACTGAACATTGGGTCACTAGAACAAAACTGCTCTCTCTTCTGCAATTAAATGAGCTCATCACAGACCATCACAGAACTATACTCCCATGGCCTTTTCACTTGTTAAATCTCATTTTCAATCAAGTTTAAAGTTTCTCAAGAGTCCTCATTGTTAGCATTTCCATTTTATTGATGCAGGAACTGCTGACCACTGGGTGTGACCTCAGGACACCAGCAAAGAAACTGAAGTGATCTTGGATGAGGCAAGACTTACCATTTTTCAAAATGTCCTAAGCAGTTTTCCTCTCTTCCTTTCTTTTTTTCCGTCCTTTCTTCTTCCCTACCTCTCTACCTCCCTCCATTCTTCCCTCTTTCCCTCTCTCCTTTCCTTCCCTCACAATCAAATTTATGTTTCTCTATTTCCTTTATGCCACTTAACTTTTTCCCTTCAATCACTGCAGTTAGTAACAAAAATTGTTGGCACTGAAAGAAATCAACTTTAGCACCTTATATTTCATCTTAGCTGCTTTCATCTCAGCTGCAAGACAGCTCATGTTGGTTGAACGGGTAAATGAATGATGGATTCATCTCCTCATTCCCCCAACTCTGCCCTGTATTATTAGTGGAAAGACTACAGCTCAGAAAGACCAAGTGGCTCACCATTATACACATGACAAGTTAGTGTAAAATCAGGGTAGGAATTAAGAACTTCTATCTCAAGCCTGGATTTCTGTTCTGCTTTTCATTATTCCAGTGGTCAGAATTAATTCTTGAAATGGACCTGAACAATAATGGCTCCTTGAATACCCTTGGTTCAGTAGGCATAATGCAGTCGGGTGCCCTCCTCTCTGCCTATGCTTCAAAGTATGTCCAAGTTAGTGATTTTGTCTTGTTGATTGAGCCTGACATCAGGGTGAGAGTGCTGGGAAACCTTGCTGACAACCAATACTCATTAAGCACTCCTACACACATGTGGATTCATGCAAAGCAAGTTGAGCAGGTTTGAGGAGCTTATAAACAAATTACAGAATCCCAAGGTTAGATGTGACTTAGAGAGTCTAGTCTAACCGCCCATTTGTCTGGTGCTTGGATTTTCCTTCCAACATTCCTAAAAAATGCTTACTTATTTCTCTGCTTATACACCTCCTACTATGCCGCCTCCTGGGGAAGTCCAATCTTTGTACAGCCCTAGCTATTAAAGTCAAACAAGAAGAAGCAATTAACTAAGCGCATAAAATAGACACTGGCTTTCCAAACTTTGGGAATTGGATCAAAACAAGGCAAGATGATGTACAACTTAATCCAGAAAAGTCTACTGTAACTGAATCTGCCACTCTCCTTTACACATTCCAACTTTCAGTGTCAGGAGTCATCATGTCAATAAACATCACATACTTGGGATGGAATTGAAATGGCTTCAGCCAGTGTAAAACCACAATGCAAAGTGCAATATTTGTTTCCTCAGGATTTTTCTCATTTACATTTACATAAACTGCTTTGTAAGAATCACCAAAAAACAAACAAACAAACAAACACAAACATAAAAACCCCTCTCATTTCCTATATTGGTTTAAGAGCACTGTATCTCTTTAGACACTTAGGTAATTATTCTTTTTACAGCTGACACTACTTAGAGGAGATGAATGAGGGCTCTTAACATGTCTAGCACTATCATTTAACCTTGATAAATCCCTGTATCTAGATCCTAAGATGCCAGTGGGCTCCACTGGCAGAGAGAACAAGGTTCAATTTTAGGAAACTTGTAGCTAAACTTTTCACCTAAAAGTACTTTGAGGAATGCAACCTTTTACAAGGAAGACTACTGATACATACAGATAATCCTGTCCACATTTAGAAGTGACAAAGTTATACCAACACCAGCCAATGAATCACCACCCCAGGTCTGTACATCAGGTGGGTGTGAGCACCACTGCTCAGGTGGAGAAAGGAAGACAGGTTCTCTGGGCTCCATCCAGAGGCATTCAGTGAGTCATTGGCAGGTTGGGGAGATTACCTATGAGTCAAAGCTCTCTCTTCTGGGTATTGGTTTTGAGAGAAAGACCACAGCCCCATTGTGAATAAGCTCTGGCTTGAAATAAAATGAAAAGAGGAATCTAATCTGGAGTTCATACATATATATGGTCATAAGGTAGAAATCTCCAAACCATGAACTGGGGAGAGGAGGAGGACACTTTAATTCTTTCACCACAACTTAAAGACCTCTAACAGCTATAACAACTAAGAGTAAATAAATAAATAACATTTAACATTATCATAGGTAAGGCTGACCTGTTTGAGTATTTACAACATGAATCAATTTGATTCCACTGCTCATTTGAGGCAGTTAAAGGGACACCTATTTAAACATGTCAGAACAAACTACTGTGATCAGAAGGATCAGAAACTGCTCTAGAATTGTCCTTAGAACCTTCTCCATCTGCCAGTTCCTCCACAGGACACTCAAAATTCCCAATACCATTTTCTTTCATGTATATATCTTCCCATGGGGGATACTGGTATAAAGAAATCCTAAAATAAAACTTTGAAAGGCTAAAATGACTACACCCAAAACCACCATGCACAGTGACTAACCAAATTCCACAGGTGTTCAAGGGATTTAAACAGATTTGGAACAGATTTAATAATCCTAAAGTATATGGCTTTTAATAAAACCACTTGAAGGAGGTGAACAAAGCAAATGAACTAAACTTGACTGATGACAATACTGCTCAGCCTCAGCCCATAAAGGGCTGGCGGACAGCCTTGTTTATCCAGCCAGAGACTAAGAAACTTCCCGTCAAGTTAGTCCAAGGACGTAACAAATGCATGCTACATGACACCTACTGTAATATTTCAAGGAAGATACTCCAACCATAAACTGTTATTACCTAGGTAAGTGGAAATTTAATGAGGTTTAGACAAGGCAGTCAAAAGCTTTTATTTAAAAAACAATGAAAGGAAAAAGGTGATCCTGTCATTCTCCTCCCCATTTTCCTTGGGAATACTTTTCTCTCCATAATCCTTTCCCAAGTGACAGAAATAAGAAACAAACCTCCATTACACAGAAAACTCCTTTGCTGAAGATGGGAACTTGGAGAGAAGTCTCTCTCTCTCTCTCTCTCTCTCTCTCCCTCTCTCTCTCTTTCTCTCTCTCTCTCTCTCCCTCCCTCCCTCCCTCTCTCGCTGTCTTCCTCCCCCAGCTGACTTCTGCTCTCATCAATGGTGTCTCTTTTATGGTATTTTGCTTCAGTATCTTCACTCTTCCTGTAATATCATGATGGGGGGTTATTTAGAACTTTTCTTTCTTGTCCTTTCCCCAGCTGCCACCAACCTTCACTTTTCAAAATAACAAAATGTGCCTCCTTTGAAGACCCCTGATTTGAAAACCTTCAGGGGACTCTCAAGAGGCTTCCTCAAAAAGTCATGCAAAGGGTTGCAAAGGAGACCCCCACATTTACGGGATCTTAAATATCAAAGGATCAAAAGATTAAAATTTAAATGTGAGAAAAGCACTATGTTGGGGCATTCCCTGTGGGAATGTGACTTTTTCTGAGAAGTCATAGCAAAGATAGACTGGAAAAAGAAAAAATTGATAGAAAACTTTGAGATCATCTATTTAACTTTATAAACTGTTGAAGCTACCAGGCTCCAAACTTTTCAAGACATACCACCCTCTTGACCAAACCCAACCATTCTTCACTTTACACCGAATCTTAGAACGTCCAGGAGACGCCTAAGAACTCAAGTTCGAGTTCAGCCTTCACCTCTCAATCTCCACCCCACTCTCATGGGAATTTAAGACGGAAACCCCACCTAGAGGAGGAGAAAAAGTGTTACCCGGGGAATTAGAGGCAAAACTAGAGTTTAGTCCTGGGTTTCCCTATTCCCAAACCACAGTTCTCTCTACTTCCTCTCTACAGCGCACAGGATCAGAAGATTTGATCAACTGAAGACTGATAACCATGTGATTATTAACAGAATGAGCTGACAGCCACTACTCTAAAACGGAGCCATTGGGGGGTTGTGGGGTCTTGGGTCACAGCTGTGGGGGAAGGGAATGCACTCACTGTTCAGATTCAGCAAGGAGTCGAAGACTTTGCACTGGATCTGTCCGGTACTCTGCGACACGCAGGACATCCACAGCCCCTCATAGATGGACTGAGCAGTCACGATGTTGTCGCCCGCATAGGAGTGAGTCTTCCACTGTGGCATCGCTGTGCTGACGATGGCCCCGATCCAGCCCAGGAAGGCCAGGATGAAACCCAGCAGTTGCAACCCCGCGTTCGCCATGGCACACTCTTGCGCCCCAGTTGGCTCAGGGGTGGCAGGTGCAACAGGCGGAGTTTGCAGACACTCACTCGGGGCTCCTGGGGGTGGCGGAGCCGCACAGAGGAAGTTATTGCGCGGAGTCCTGCTCCCTGCGCTACCGCGGGAGAAGCTCTAGGTCCGGGTGCAGGTCCGGGTAGGCGCTGGAGTCGGGGTGCAGGAAGCTGCGGCTGCTCCCAGGCTCCGAGACTGAGACGCCAACCTGCAGGACGCCGCAATTTAAAGCAGCTCCGCCCTCCGCCCGGGCCGGCCGCCGGGCAGCGCCCCCTGGCGGTTTCAGGGCGGCTCGCTGGGAGAAAGGTCCCGCCGCGATGTGGGAACAACCTGGATGGGATCAGGTAGCAGAGAGCTCAGTGCTCAGTGGATCCCTGTCATTTCTCCCCTAGCTCCTTTTTCTCTCGTGAGGATCTCCATTCATTCCATCTTTATTCTCCCTCAAATTGCTATGTATGTGTAAACACTAAAAATGCAAATGCTGAAAAAATAGAGCCCTCATGAAACATACAGTTTCATTTTCAACTTTTTTTCCCACTGGCATATTAAAAGGCATTTCCTATCTATTATATTTCCACTCCCCTCTTTTTCCTCACACTTCTCTCCCTTTCTTTCGTCCCTCTGTCCCCCTCTTCTCTTCACGTGGTCTCCTAGAATCCTCTATTTCCGCAAGGATGGTAAGAAGTTGTTATAGAATAGAAAACTGGGACCCAGGAAGGAAACATGATTTCCGTAAAATCACACAGCAAGTTAGTAGCACATCCAGAACTTGGTTCTCAACCCACTCTGCTTTCTACTGCATTCCAACTTGACCGAAATATGTTCTTTAATCTATTATTATAGCTATGTAAATGCAGTTTCCCTAACACACACACACACACACACACACACACACACACACACACACACACCAGCCTTGTCCACACAGCAGTTTGTCTCAGAGTAGCAATTCATTATAGGAGTAACCAGGACCATGCTCCACCTCCCCCAAAGGTGTTTCATTAATGAATTATCAGATGTTACCCATCAAAGGTGAGAGCATCTAAAAACTCTCCCCCTGGGAGAAAGAGGCTTTTGCTGGGAGTTAGGGAGCTTGGGTTCTGGCTACCGGTTTGCCGTGATCGGCTATGGCCACCACCTTTTGTTTCCATCAGTGAGCCTCTAGAGCTCCCTTCCCTGTAGTTAGGTGGTGTTGTGGTTTGGAATAATTAACTTGTTTTGCCAACTGTTTTTCATGTGTGGTGTGAGCGTGGTGGGAGGAGAAGCTTCTATGGTTTTATTAAAAACAGAAGCACCTTGGAGGTCGGAATAAACATGGTAAGGAGAACACAAGATATGCCCCAGTACTTACTATGAGAGCTGCCAGTTTGTGACTAGGAGGGAACAGTAAAGAAGTTCAGAGGGTAAATAAGAATAAAAAAAACTCTACACTTGGGGGATGTTGATAATGAGGGAGGTTATGTCTGTGTGGGAGGCAGAGAACACACACGAATCTCTGGGATTCCTTCTCAATTTTGTAGTGATCTTAAAACTGCCCTAAAATGTCTATAAATAAAAGTAAAAAAGCAAAAAGCCCACAACTCCACAGCCCTCACTCTGCTAGCTCTCTCCAGATAACCTTTAAATGCTTAAGTCCAAAGGACAGGTCTACAGAGAGGTTTGGAGACTAGCCATGAAGAGGGTAACACATGAGCTGGATGAAGAGAGTTAATCACAGGTAAGCAAGGTTAAAACAAGTGAGTGCTGCCCTTCTGGAAGGCTCCCCAGACCCTCAGGAAGGTTCTAAGTCAGCTCTGTAGGACAAGGCTACATCGAGGCTGAGTCCTCGGAGTCTAGGCCCAAAGTCAGTAATTATGTCTAAGTTCCCCACGGATGTTCTCTGGGTGCCTGTGGGTGTGGATGAAAAGTACCCATCACATTTGATTTATTTATTCCCCACGATTACTGAGCTCAGAGGAGGTTGTCAGAATTTGCTGTCTGGCTAGACCACTATGTCTGTCAGAGTGAATCATATAATCTTATCTTTTTAAACTCAGAATTAAAACTATTCTTAAATTTTTGTTGTTCAGATGGTACTCATGAAAACAAGATCTGAGTTCAATATACTTGTGCACAGACCCTTTTAAACTACACTGGGACCTGTCTCTATCAGCCTACAGTTGGCAGGGAATTGGAGGGATGAATTCTGTGGTCAGTATGGCCTCGTGTTTTTGTTTTTCTATCCCGGTCTCTCTGGGGCTGATTACTTCATTGCCCACAGCCGTGTCTGAGGCTGCAGTGGATGCTGTTTACCTGCCGTGACCCATGCCCATCTCTGGCATCTCTAATCCTGTCTAGTGCTCTGTGTTTTCCTAAAAGCAGATAAGTGAGAGAATGGCTCAGCATAATTCCATTAGCAGAAGAGAAAAAAAAATCTACAAACATTGGCCTTTCAAATAGGAAGCATAACATTAGAAGCAGTGCTGTGACCAAAAAGTTTCTAGAAACGTTGACTATGGTATGGCAAATGTCCTGGCCTGAGAAATAGGAGAATTTACTATGGACCCTCAGACAAATTACTTCCTTTCTCTTTCTCAGTTTCCTTATTAATAAAAATTAGAAATTGATGTCTAAAAGGTCATCCAAGTCTAAAGCTTTATCACTCTGAGTGTAATAGCTGACACATATGGGTAACACACTGTCCTCACAGGAGGACAGAGTGCTACCTACATGTGTCAAGCTAAGAGTTTTGTTTTTTTTTTTGTATTTTCTGAAGCTGGAAACGGGGAGAGACAGACAGACTCCCACATGCGCCAAACCGGGATCCACCCGGCACGCCCACTAGGGGCAACGCTCTACCCACCAGGGGGCGATGCTCTGCCCCTCCAGGACGTCGTCGAGCTAAGAGTTTTATGTGTAGTATCTCCTATGAGAAGGCGGCAGAGACATAGAGAGGCCAGGTAATTTACCCAGGGTTATGTCTGGTAATTGGCAGCACTGGGATTCCAAACTGCACGCTCTGACCCTGGTGTCCATGCCTCTAAGCACTGCCTTGTGGGAGTTCCCTGTGTGAACCAAATCGATGGAAGACCATTGGCTTTTAGGGGTTAGCCATCCTCATGATGGGTTTCTCCCTCCAGTCGTTGGTGAGATGTGCTACTCTGTGACTGCCTTTCTGTTCCCTTCCTGCCATGCCTCAGTTTCTGCTGCTGCCCACAGAGATTCTACACTGGAAGGAGCCAGAATCATGCGAGGCAGTGTTGCTGCTGAGGAGGGAATATGGCTGAGAACAGCACATAGCCCACTGGTTTCCCCTTGTCCGTGTGGGACTGATGCTTGGGCTCAGCCTTCATCCTGAGAACCAGGAGTAAGTAGAAGAGACACCCAGAGACATGAAAGCACAGGTGAGACTCAGGGTGACAGAAGAGAGGCAAACAAAGAAACACGATCCCAAGAGCCAGCATGGCCAATCGATGTGTTTAGAGATAAAAGTAAGAGAGCTTTTGGGATGTAAATTGTTTACTTAGTGACATTGACTTTTCAGGGCTTCTCAGATGTTAAAAGCAGAATGGTGTTTGTGGGGAAGCAGCTGTGTTAGGCTTGCTGGCTGCTGTACCGGCTTCAAGCACTTCACCTGATTGGTGAATGAGCACGTGGAAGGGCCACGTGAGTATAGCCTATGTAAGGCCACGGGTGCTTGCACTCGGGGATTGTGGATGGCCCATTGTGGATTGCCTGCCCGCCACTGAGAGGGGCCATTTTCTGCTGTTTGCTTTGCCTGAGAAGCGGTTTTCCCCTGCCTGTTTGCTCGTCCTCTTTTGTGAGACTCAATTAAACGGTAATGGTCCAACGCTTTTCAGCTCTGCAGCTCCTGTACATGTCTGCTCGAATCCGATGTGGGCCTGCCTGCCTGCCTGGTCTTGGCCACTTGCATTAGCGTTTAAAACACATTTCCCAGTAAACAATCTGTGATCTGCCATGTGATTATTCAGGGTTTGAAAGAGGGAAAAAAGTACAAATGTGAAAATTTAACATGGAGTTCAGTATTAGAATGTGAAGGTTACTGATACTAAAAACCATTACCATATACTTGTCTTAACTACTTGAAACAGCCCTTTGGCTTCCTTTGGAGTTTTGGGGAGTGAGGTATGAGTACTTAAAAACATAAACTTGCCCTGGCTGGTTGGCTTAGTGGTAGGGCTTCTGCCCAGTGTATGAACATCCCTGGTTGAATTTCCATTCAGGGCACACAGGAGAAGTGACCATCTGCTTCTCCACCTCTCTCCCTCCCCTTTTCTCTATCTCTATCTCTCTTCTCCTCCTGCAACCATGGCTACATTGGAGCAAGTTGGCCCTGGGTGCTGAGGATGGCTCCATGGCCTCGCCTCAGGCGCTAAAATAACTTGGTTGCTGAACAAGGGAGCAACAAGCTGCAGATGGGCAGAGTATTGCCTGGTAGGGGCTTGTCAGATGTATCACGGTTGGGGCGCATGCGGGAGTCTCTCACTTTGCCTCTCTGCTTCTCACTTATGAAAAAAAAAGCACAAACTTTTTGAACTTTAGTTCTATCACTTGCAAGCAGAGTAATCTTGCAGAATTTGTAAGCAAACTTATGCCTTTAATTTTTCCTCTTTCAGGTGAGTAAAAGACTACTTCATAGTGCTGTGGTCATTAAGCAAGTTGACACCTGTACATTACTTAGAACAGTAAGTTGGGACATGCAAGCATATGGAATGATAGTTATTATTTCAAGCAGAACAGATGCATTTAATTTGCTAACCCTGCTTTTTACAAATGATAATCGTATTTGTTCAGAAAAACTTTCTTGCCTTGTTTGATTCTATTAGAATCCCACTTCATGTCATAGTTAAATCAGGGTGACAGAATTTGCAGTTTCTAGCAAGCAGGTACAATTTTTTGTTCAGAAATAAAAAATGAGGGCTTTAGATAATATTTCTAGACCTCTTCTCCAGGTTCTAGACAGGTGCCTTCTCCAAGTCCTGTGTAGCTTCCATGGCTAGGATTAAAGGCTCTTCCTGAGAAAGGGTGGACCAAGAGCACAGGAAGGAAGGACATTCCAAAGGATTCTCTCTGCAGATCATTGAGGTTCCTCAGAGGTTTAGGGGGAAAATCCTTCGTGTAAAATTTTTATTACGTCTCTGCCTAATTATCAGGTGGATTTTCTAAAGACCATTTAGACAGTCTCCTTGGCTCCTAGTCTAGCAGACCTAACTCTTTAAAAAAAAGAGGGAAAATAATAGAATTTTAACCATAAAAATCTAATTTTTAAGTCACAAAAATCTAGTTTGAAACAAGCTGATGAATGACTATTCCTTTAGTTTATCTCTTTGCTTGTTGGGGGAAAAGTTTCCTTTTAATCATCAGGATGCTAGAAGCACCCCACTAATTTGATACCAAGAATCAAGGTCAAATAACTAAAATATTTGACTTTTAGTCTTAATGTAACACTAACTATATTAACATTCTCCAGAGAATCAGAACCAATAGATTAGGTACATAGATAGATAGAAACATGATTGGTAAATAAATTCCTGTATTAGACAATTAGACATAATGCTATATGGAGAAACAGAGAGAGAGAGAGAGAGAGAGAGAGAGAGAGAGAGATAAGAGAATGAGAGCTAGAAATTTATTTTAAAGCATTAGTTTGTGCAATTGTTGGAGCTGCCAAATCTGAAATTTGTAGAGCAGACCAGCAGGCTGGAGTCTCAGGAAGAGTTAATATCGCTGTCTTGAGCCACAAATCTTATGGTTTTAAGGAGCATTTCTTTTTTTCTCCCACTCCCAGAAACTTTAGTCTTTGTTGTTAAGGCCTTCGCCGGATTAGATGAGGCCCACCCTACACTATGAAGAGTAGTTTACTCAAAGTCTACTGAGTTAAATATTAATTATATCTAAAGAAATATCCTCACAGCAACATCTAGACTGGGGCCTGATCAAACAACTAGCCACTATAGCCTAGCCCAGTGTTTCTCAAAGTGTGCGCCAGGGCGCACTGGTGCACTCTAGAAGATTTTTTGGTGCACCCTATGGTATTCCAGAGAAATATGTGCCTGTTGGGGACCAAAAAACCAACAGGGTTAACAGAATTTTTGGAGTTTAGATTTTTGGGGGACAGAGGTGTGGGAAATTGGCTGTAAGCTGACAGTCTGCCCATCCCCCCACCTCACTTGCCTGATTAGGTTGCAAAAGGCTGTTAAGCTGTGGTGCTGGATTGTTTACACTACTCCCCATGTTCCCCAGAAAGACTGGAGGCAAGTTTCTTCTATCCTTTGTTTGATGTAAAGTTAGGATGATATGTATGGTGGGGGTTTTCTGCACTCAACACAATTAAGAGTAAAAAGAGAGGAATTCTTCAATGTATTTATGAGAAAATGAGAGTTTGCCTTTCAAACATATGCCCAAACATTGAAGAAATTGCTAGGACACATCAGGCTCATGTTTTCTCATAAGCACAATAATGGAAAAACTTAACACATTTGTGCTGGGACCTGCTGAATTTACTAAATCTCACTATAAATGTATCTATACATATAAAAAGATAACTTTTTTTTTATTTTTAACCCCTCTTTTTTTTACAAATTCTAAAAAGCATAACCAAAAAGTGTAACATAAAGATATTTTTTAATGTCAGAATAAATTTAATTTTGTCATATTTCATTTAATTACAATAAAAGTACGCTTGGACTTTATATTTTTTTCTTTAATATTTGAAGTAATTATTATAACATTTCTCAGAAATTTGTATATAGTGTGCCTACAATTATTGGTAGGATTTTAAATGCGCCCTGACTTAAAAAGTTTGAGAACCACTGGCCTACCCACATGGAGAACTAAAAGTAATCATCACACTAATGCTTACTGATTAAAGTCTACGGGTTTTATTTTATTTATTTTTATTTATTTTATTTTATTTTATTTTATTCATTTTAGAGAAGAGAGAGAAAGGGAGAGAGAGAGACAGAGAGGGAGAGACAGAGAGAGAGAAGGTGGGGAGGAGCTGGAAGCATCAACTCCCATATGTGCCTTGACCAGGCAAGCCCAGGGTTTTGAACCAGCAACCTCAGCATTTCCAGGTCGACGCTTTATCCACTGTGCTACCACAGGTCAGGCCTCTATGGGTTTTATTTATATCAAATTCCTTAATTCTCAAAAGGAAAAAAGAAAAGATTCAGTGATTTAGGTAACAATCACTACAGATGACGAAATTGAGGCCCAACTAAGTAAAGTACTTTGACCCAAGTTACACAGCGGATAAAGGACAGAGTTGGCAAACAGACTGAGCCGATCCGGCTGCCAGGGCAGAGGGCTTTATGGTGGGCACCACACTAACCTGAAGCACCTTCCCTCTTCCCTGACTCTCCAAACCACCCAGTATAGTAATATCCTCCCGCTGAGCCTCAACAAGTCCCAAATCAGAGACATATCAGTGTGCATAGTAGGTGTAGGTGCTTAGTAAGTGTTGAGTGATTAATTGCATGGGTGAACAGAAGGATGAACTAGTGAGAATGAATGTCCAGTATTTAGGATGAGGCACTGCAATGCATCAGTGAGTTTAACTCTCAAGGAGATCCTGGTTTCTGTGGTGGTGGGTTGAAGGGAAATAAAAACCAAAAGAGATAGCAATGTGATAAAGATGATCATTTTTAATACCTTGATCTTTGGGATAAGACAGAATTGAAAAGGTAATAATGCTTTCTCCCCACATTAGACATGATGCTAGACAAGGTCATCTTATTATGCCTCTTTTTCCTTATCTTTAAAATAAAACAAATATACTATATTTTTCGCTCCATAAGACACGCCTGACCATAAGACACACCTAGGGTTTTAAGGAGGAAAATAAGAAAAAAATATTCTGAACCAAATTGTGTGTTAAAATATTTAATAAAATACCATATTTTTTGCTCCATAAGATGCATGAATGTTTCCCCTCCACTTTTGGGGGGAGGGGATGTGTGTCGTATGGAGCGAAAAATATGGTATGTTACAGTGCTGTGAGAAGTGAACAAATGCCTGTAAATACTGATTCCTGTACTGGCAACATGGGAAGCATTTAATAAATATACCTGTACTATAAGAACTGGGTGAGTGACCCATGGCCACAGGCCAGAGGGCAGTAGACAGACTGTGATTTCACCATTTTGGAGTAAATATTTGAACTAAAGTCCCAGCTTCAGAAGGAAGAAAACATTTTAGGCAAAGGAAAGAATTTAGACTAAAATATGGAGCACTTGCAGATGAATGAACTGTTTCTCAAATATAAGTGGAATGTCCATTTTTAACTGCTCAGCAATTTCCAAAAAGTAAATTAGCTTTAACTTTGAAGAACTGTACGATTTCACCTAAAAATGTAGATTCTGTTAAAACATTAGTGGCTGTACCATGCAGCTCTAGATGGATTCTCTGGGTTCCTGTTTCTCTACAGTGCCTGCTGTTCCTATTTTATCCACTTATATCACTTCTCTGGATCCTGTAGGCCTTTGGTGTCAATGTAGGCATAGGAAGTGCATATAGTAAGCAGTGGGATTGAGCCAGGCTTACAAACCAGGCACAGCAGTGTAAACTTTATCAAGCACTCAGCAATAAGGAGCAATCTCAAAATTTTAAGGAGAGACATGAGCAGACTTGTGTTTTAGAAAGATTTTTGGGACCTGCAGGAGGCAGAGATAGGATCAGTTTACTGAAAAGGTTGTGGAGGTCGTGTAGAACTGGGTTGGTGAGTGAGTTCGAACAATGTCCAAGGAAGGAGCATTGGAGACACAGAGAAGAGTGCACCTTTCTGAGATGGGTGGAGATGAATGTTGTATGCTTTAATGCTCTTTCTAATATTTTTGCTGAGTCAAGAATGAGAGTATATATATATATTAATGCTGGGTGGTTTGGCCACCAACACAGGACAGAGACATTATGTGTGTCGCTGAAAGAGAGCATTGGATGGGAAACAGCTCTCTAGTTTCCTGTCTAAGTTTAACCATTTTAAAGATGGAGGAGAAACTGGACCTTTTAGAATTATATGGTATGTCAGTCTTTAATATGGCTCCTTTCTATGATATTTTCAGGGACAATTATATGATGCCTGAGTTTAGTATATAAAATGCAACTCGGCTATATTGTATGGAGGAATGATAAGATTTTGAACAGGGAGGATTGACGAAGAATAATGGGTAGATTATTTCTCATTAATATGTAGATCTTAATGATTAGCTCTAACTCTGGTTTTTTGGATTATTTTTTGAGAGCAATAGAAAGACATGAAAATATTTTAAGAAGGAACAAGACCTAATCAGCTGTGTTTGAACATGTTTTTAACATCACTCTGAAGAATGGAGAATGGATCGTGGAGAGGGACCATGGAGTAGTGTGACAGTGCATTAAATTATTATTCCATTGCCAAATAGTGGCTCTAAGGAACAAACTAACCAGCTATTAAATTACTAGATTAGCTACACTATTTTATAATATTAACAAATTAATTATGATTCATCTTCTAACTACTGTTCGCTAACTACATGTCATAATGAAGCTGGTGAAGTCCATGTGGCAAAAATGGCTAACAATAGGGGTTGTAACTCCAGATTCCCTGCATGGTTTTGCTGACTGCTAGCTATGTAAAATTAGTCAACATTAGTTACTAATTATCCTTCTGATGTCTCATTTCTTCATCTGCATAGTAAAGATACTAGTGTTATTATCATCATTGGGTGGTGGTGAGGAGAGGGTTATTACATACAACATTTAGAAGAAGGCCTGGCATGTATTAACTGCTCAGTAGGATTTTTTTTCTTATAAGAACTGGTGTAGGAGGAAGATGAAAAGGATCTAAACCAGTAGGTAACAGTCAGGATGGAGAATGGGGTGGAGCTGAAAGATTCTGTAATGGGGAAAGCTGCCTTATCATGCCGTAAAATGAAGTATGAGAAAATTTAAATCACCTAACCCATAGAAAAATTGTCAAAGCTAACTAAAATTAATTTTCCAAAGGCATGTGTGTATGTACTTTCTACCTTTAAATTAAAAACTAAACTCTGAGAATAAGATCTGCCTTTTTCCCCACCCCATTTTCCCCCAACATGAGAAAACCATAGAAAAGACTACTGTTGCATGCAAGTTGCACAAGGTAAAGGTTAAACCCTGAAGAATGAGAATCAATGAGTAAACATGAGAAACTGGAAGAGGGCAAACAATGGGACGTTGCAAAAGTTCTAGTTAGGAGTGAATCCAAAACTGATTTTTCTGTTACTTTGACCTGTAATGCCACACATTTGTGGGGTCAGGCCCACTAGATGCCAGCGGTTTGCTGTTTGGATGACCCGGACTTTATTGTTCCAGAGACCAAACTGGCTTGCATTTGGCTTCCCAGTTATCTTTCCCCAGTAGCTGTCTTTTTCTACCTATTTGATATTAATGGTGGCTACCACCACATTCCTATGAGCTTCATTAAATATTTACTAACTGCATAGTTTATTAAACTTGGTTCTACTTAGAGCATGCAAAGTCTTGTTTCTGATTTGCTACATTATTTTATAAGAATTGTTTTTCAAGTTCTTGGCCGGATATAAGGGAGAAGCTTTAATTATAATCCAGATGCTATTGTGCTGTTCAATTTAATAGCCACTAGTGACATGTGACTATCTAAATTCTAACTAATTAAACTTAAAAATTAAATTCCTATGTTGTACTTGCCACATTTAAAGGGATCAGTATAGTGAGTAACTTCATACTGGGAAATGCAGGTGAATAGCACCCTATCATCTCAGATTCTCCTAGTGGTCAGCACTGTACTAGAGTATACTGGTCATGGTTGTACAATTGATTTGCCCAAATACACAGGTTCTATATCTTTTGAACTTTTTAATCTCTTTTTATATGAGTGTATTAGTTTTCTATGGATACCGTAACAAATTGCTACAAATTTAGTGGCTTAAAACAACAAATTTATTACCTTAAAGTTCTGACACAAATTGAGAATAGGAAGATCAAGGGGCCAGGTACAGAAGGTCACCAGGGCCTTGGGTGCCTAGCAACAGAAAAACAAGGACCTTTCCCCATGGTAACCTTTCCTCCCCTAGTATATCACTGATCATGCAGGTTAGATCCCCGTAGTGGGGAAATGAACAAGATGGCCCTTAAGCAGCAAGCCTCCAGGACAATGAGTTTCTGACCCACACCAAATACATCTCGGTTTCAGCAGTGTTTTAGCTCCAGCCCAAAACAGCAAAACCTGACAGGCAACACCACAGCTGACCTCAGGACCTGCTGCAATGACTAACCCCCAGGCATCGACCAATCAGTAGAGACCACACCTGGAAGGACATACCTGGAGAGCTGATGAATATTCTATTGAGATCCTCCCCTAGGACCTTCCCTGAAATCTTCACCCTTAAAAGCCTTTAGAGCCTGACCAGCCAGTGGCACAGTGGATAGAGCGTTGGACTGGGCTGTGGAGAACCCAGGTTCAAGACCCCAGGGTCGCAATCTGGTTTGGGCAGGGCTTGCCAGCTTGAGCCCAAGGTAACTGGCTCGAGCAAGGGGTTGCTCAATCTGCTGTAGCCCCCCAGTCTAGGCACATATTGGAAAGCATCAATGAACAACTAAGGTGTCACATCAAAGAACTGATGTTTCTCATCTCTCTCCCTTCCTGCCTGTCTGTCCCTGTCTCTCTCTTTGAATCTCTCTATCACAAAAACAAACAAACAAAAAAAGCCTTTAGAAGAGAGAACCCAGTTCCCTCTCCTTCCAGGGAGCTTGCCTTGGTCTTTCCCTTTCTCTCCCCTCCCCTCGCCCCAGGCAACTCTGTTGGGCAGATAAAATATATTATGCTCACTTTGTTAAAGATGGTGCTGCCCACATGGAAGCCCGTTGCCCAGGTGATGATGTTAGTTGCCCTTCTTGCTTGGGATGGACGTGACTATATTAATGTGTGTTGGGGGTGGGCTGTGGGCAGGCAGGATTCTTGTAGCCTGGGGCTTGGTTTTAGGACCAAGCCTTTCCTACCCTTTTTGATGTGGGGTGGTGCACTCTCATGAGGAATCCCATTATGCCTCAGATAAGTGACTTTGTATCAGAGACTTCCTTGTTTGTATATTGGATTAAAGGTTTTGATTTCTACACTATAAAGTGGGGCAGACCAGGAGCTTGCTCTCTCTTGGTTCCTGAGATTAGAGTACAGAGAGGAGAGCAGAGAGAAGGAGATGGGAAACAGATGAATAAGGCTGAATAAGTTTAGAAGCCTTTGATTCTAGGAAACTCAGATAAGTCAGTAGCTTTGTGAGCACTGAATGGGTTTTGGAGCCCAGTGTGTGTTTTTAGTTGCCCGCCAGGTGCAAGCTAAGTGTTGGGCAGATAAAATGTATTATACTCACTTCGTTAAAGATAACACGAGGAGGCCGTCGCCCAGGTGATATATATATATATATTTTTTTGCATTTTTCTGAAGCTGGAAACAGGGAGAGACAGTCAGACAGACTCCCGCATGCGCCCGACCGGGATCCACCCGGCACGCCCACCATGGGGCAACGCTCTGCCCACCAGGGGGCGATGCTCTGCCCATCCTGGGCGTCGCCATGTTGCGACCAGAGCCACTCTAGTGCCTGGGGCAGAGGCCACAGAGCCATCCCCAGCGCCCGGGCCATCTTTGCTCCAATGGAGCCTTGGCTGCGGGAGGGGAAGAGAGAGACAGAGAGGAAGGCGTGGCAGAGGGGTGGAGAAGCAAATGGGCGCTTCTCCTGTGTGCCCTGGCCGGAATCAAACCCGGCAGGTGATATTAATGTATGTTGGGGTGGGCTAAAGGCAGGCAGAATCCTTGTAGCCTGGGGCTTGGTTTTGGGATTAAGCCTTTCCTACCCTTTTTGATGTGGGGTGGTACAATCCAATCATGCCTCAGAAAGTGACTTTGTATTAGAGACTTCCCTATTTTGTATATTGGATTAAAGGTTGTGAAGCTACAATATAAAATGGGGGCAAAACGAGAGCTTGCCCTCTTGGTTCCTGGGATCATTAGAGGAGAGAGCAGAGCAGAGAGCAGAAGGAGGCCACGTGGTAAGTAGGCCAGGAGAAGCAGCCAAGATGGCGGAGTGCTGAGTGAGATGCCGGTTTGTGTAGAGTTTGTATCTGGGATAAGGAAGGAGATGGCGAACAGAGGTGAATAAGTCTGGTGAGCTAGAAACCTTTGATTCTAGGAAACTCGGATAAGTCAGTAGCTTTGTGAGCACTGAATGTGAGTGGGTTTTGGAGCCCAGTGTGTATTTTTACTTGCCCGCCGGGTGCAAGCTAGAATTAAAGACTATGGCCCATCAGTTTTTGGCTCCGCTGTTTCTTTACCGACTGTCTGAATCCAATGCGAACCTGCATGGGCTGGGCTGCTCTGATGGTGGCCCTGGCCCTGGCTGCTGGCTTTACACTAAGACTAAAGGTAATGGCCCACCAGTTCTTGGCTCTGTTGTTTCATACCATCTGTCCAAATCCAATGTGAACCTGCATGGGCCTGTGATGGTGGCCGTAGCTCCTGGCCATACAACCTCCTAAACTCTCATTATTTTTTTTTTACCTTTATAACTTGTTTCTTCTACCTTTATGACTTTTTAAATAAACTTTCTCTTATATATTGAGCCTTGGCTCTGAATTCTTTACTAGCTAGGCCTCAAGTACTGAGCTTGCTGCAGCCAAGCCCAGTTTGACCCCACCAGTCTAACACCCAGTGCTGTTTGTGTTCTCCTCACCACCAACATTACTGGGCTAAAATGAGGCTGTCAGCAGAGCTTAGTACATTTCAGGCAGCTGCGTTCCTTATCCTGGCAGATTCAACAGGCCCCACATTCCTTGGTCCTTGGCTTTCTTCCTCCATCTTCAGTCAACACCTTGGGCTAAGTTCTCTTCTCCTTGCCATCTCTCTAGTTCTCTCTCATTTGCCTCCCTCTTCCATTTAAAAGGACCTTTGTAATGACACTGGGCCTACTAGCATAATCCAAGTTAATCTCCACATCTCAAGCTCAGTGGTTTAGCAACGTTAATTCCATCTGCAACCTTCAGTCCCCTTTTGCCATATAATGTAACCTAATCCCAGGTTTGAGGAACTAAGACACAGATATCTTTGGGTGGATCCATTATTCTTCCTACCTTGATAAACAAATGTTTAATAAAGGATAATGATTTTCCTTAAAGAGAGATGCTTTACAGAGAGTAAGTATATTGCAGATAATTAATCTTATGTTTCAGATTTAACAAAAATTTTGACTATATGTCATGAAATAGCTTTGTTAATTGCAAGAAAAATAAGATAATAATTGCTTACACTTATATACACCAGAAACTGAGGTTAAGATTCTAAGAGCTTACATGTATGAAATCATGAGTGAATAACTAAAGACATTAATAGCACTTTAAATAGTAATGTGTAATAAATAACAGATATATAGGGGGATATTAATCAGAATAGTGGGGTTTTCTTTCTAGCATAGACACCTTCTCACCTGTGAAAGTTCTCTGAATTTAACTTTTTAATGTAGTTAAAAGGAGACCAGATAAAATTATCTCTGTTGGTCAGATAAAATATATTATGCTCACTTTGTTAAAGATGATGCTGCGCACGTGAGGCCGTCGCCCAGGTGATATTAATGTGTGTTGGGGATCGTTGTAGCCTGGGGCTTGGTTTTGGGATTAAGCCTTTTCCACCCTTTTTGATGTGGGATGGTACAATCCAAACATACCTCAGAGAAGTGACTTTGTATTAGAGACTTCCCTATTTTGTATATCGGATTAAAGGTTGTGAAGCTACAGTATAAAATAGGGGCAGAATGGGAGCTTGCTCTCTTGGTTCCTGAGATTAGCATTAGAGGAGAGAGCAGAGAGGAGAGCAGAAGGAGGCCACGTGGAGTAGGCCAGGAGAAGCAGCCAAGATGGCAGAGTGCTGAGTGAGATGCCAGTTTGTGTAGAGTTTGTATCTGGGATAAGGAAGGAGATGGGGAACTGAGGAGAATAAGGCTGGTGAGCTAGAAACCTTTGATTCTAGGAAACTCGGATAAGTCAGTAGCTTTGTGAGCACTGAATGTGAGTGGGTTTTGGAGCCCAGTGTGTATTTTTACTTGCCCGCCGGGTGCAAGCTAGAATTAAAGAAAATGGCCTATCAGTTTTTGGCTCCATTGTTTCTTTACCGACTGTCCGAATCCAATGCAAACCTGCATGGGCCAGGCTGCTGTAGTGGTGGCCCTGGTTACTGGCTTTACAATCTCCACGGGCCCTACCACCTCTTAAAAATTTCTTTATGAATTAAGGTACAAGTAAAAATAAGAGTTTTTAAAAGCACAATATTAAGCAGTACAGCATTGGTCCATGTTACATCCAAATAAAACAGAACAATAGGTCTAGGAAGACTAAGGAAAGATGATCTAATCAGAGGTAGCAGAGCATGTTTTATTTTTGTTACAAATGAAGATACACTATAATTGAAGAAGTAAAAAAAGAAGTTGGGGTGGAGAATAGTCAGCCTACTCCTGGAAACTGTGATTACATACATTGCTGTATAAAGAATCCATAGTAGAAGGAGAAATACTCGGAGAACACCTGTATTTCCAGTTGGGTTAGACAGAGTAATTATTAATCCAAAATATATTTAAACAACTTTTCATCTCCCTGCTTAATTTTAACCAGGTATTTAGAAAAATACAGGCATGTTATTGCCATTAAGGGCTACAATTTTCTTTTAAAAGCTATTTGACTTTTCGCAAATAAACCTTTGTATTCAACAAAGCTCATAAATAACCGAGACTCTCTCTGCTGTAGGCATTAATGTGTGAGTCATGCGGGAGCTTGCTGAAAGCTCATTCCAAGAAATGAAATAAAATCTCATTCTCCATAAATTCTGCGAGGATAATTTTTTTTTGAATGAAATAAACCTTGGATTTGAGAAGTCTAAAGAGCCAAAGCTTTCAGATAAAGTGTTTTAAAACTATTTTGTCTAAAGAGTGTTATTCTAGAAATCACACAGATTCTTAGAACTTTTTGGGGCAATGATAGTCTAAATAGATTAACAAATTATCAGTACGAATACCTTCAAACATCCTTACTTACATGTATCCTTATTCTAAAACTATAGCTAAAATTACATATATTGTTAATGAAAACTTTTCCTATAAAGTGGTTGAAAACTAATTCGATAAAACTACTAGATCTCTATCTCTGCCTGTATCTCTATTTAAATTATTTATCTATCTACCAGTCATCTATCTACCTATCATCTGCTCTATATAATATTGTCAACTGTTGTGCAGCACATTGAATATGCCACGCATATTAAAATTCCATTATAATTTCAGATTCTTCCTCTTGTTCTGAAAAAGAAAAGTGTGCTCTCTGTCCTGGAGAGTATATGGGTTTTTACTCTCTATTACTCATATTCACTCATCCAATCACTTATTCACCTTTCATCTTCTTAAAAAGGCCTATTATTTTTCAAGCATTGGAAATAACATAACAAAAGGCTCATATTCCAGTGGGAGTGACAGGCCAGCTGGCAAATTATAGAAAAAAATGTAGGTAAAGAGTTATGGAAACAGTGTGAAGGAACACTTAAAATTTGAGACAGGAAGGAAAGGCTAGAGCTGGTATTAAAATGGTGTTACTTATAACTGAAACTTAAAAAATATGAATGAATCGGTAATTATTTTTTCATCCATTCATTTATTCATTACTACTCTGTGCCAAATCAATGCAAAAACAAAGCCATCTCTTTTCTCCAGTAATTCAAAATCTACTTGAGAAACCTATAAAGAACTGGAGTACAGAGTGCTTGTTGTTAGGATAAAACTGTGGGCGTGTTTGGCATACTAGGGAGAAGTTGTAGGGTGGCAGGAACAGGTACTGGGATGGGGAGGGAAACACCTAGGAAGAAGAAAAGTATTTCAAAAATGAAAGTCTGAGAAATTGTGGCCTGAGTATGTGTTACATCTGTTAGGGAACCACGAAATACGAAGCCTCAAGGCATTCTAGGAAGAGAGGCTGTGAAAAGTCCTCTGTGCTGGGGATGTTGGGCTTTATCTCTTAGGTTATGTGAAAACCCTGAATGCTTTTGTGTGGAAGCAGTGGATGTTTTCTGTGTGCTCTTCTACATCCATTCTACAATATGCTTTACCCTGCTCTGTGTTCCGGGTGGTGAATCTTTATAGTTGCATCTGCTGTCTTTCTTGCCCGCTGACTTTGACCAAAGAGAAGCACCTTTAGGAAATCTGGAGGAGATTAATGTGGCAGATGTTATTGGTGTCCTACCCTATCTTTTTTGGTCAGGATGGTACACTCATTGTACAGGAGCTGCAGATTATTGCTAACAACTTATATTTTAGCAGCACTGAGAAGAGCCCTTGGCTAGTAAGGGCCATCTTCCCAGGAGATGCCTAGGAAATTATACAAACTTCCACTTTATCAGTGGCCAGTAACCAGTGGCTTACCAACCCAAGGGTAGAACAGCATAGCTCCCTTGGATATAAACAGTACTGTAAATGGTTGAGACTCCAGAGTTTCTCATGAATTCAGGCTGAGGATGTATTTCTTCTGAAACCACATCTTTGTTTAGCTTCTTTCTTAGCCCTACCTGCTTCCCTCATATTACCCTTTTAAGGTTTATTCTTACAGCACTCCCTGAATAAATCAATTGCATACGATTCTCTGCCCAGATTTACCTTCTAGGGAAAATGACTTAAGATAATTGGTACTAGAAATAGTCCTGTATAGCAAACTATAAAGGTTTAATTCTGGAATCGGGTCATGTACCAGCTGTGTGACAATGAAGACCCTGTTTCTTTTTATTTTATTTTATTTTTTATTTTTTCATTTTTCTGAAGCTGGAAACAGGGAGGCAGCCAGACAGACTCCTGCATGCGCCTGACCAGGACCCACCCGGCATGCCCACCAGGAGGCGATGCTTTGCCCATCTGGGGTGTCGCTCTGTCGCGTCCAGAGCCATCCTAGCACCTGAGGCAGAGGCCACAGAGCCATCCCCAGCGCCCGGGCCATCTTTGCTCCAATGGAGCCTCGCTGTGGGAGGGGAAGAGAGAGACAGAGAGGAAGGAGAGGGGGAGGGGTGGAGAAGCAGATGGGCGCCTCTCCTGTGTGCCCTGGCCGGGAATCGAACCCGGGACTCCTGCACGCCAGGCCGATGCTATACTGCTGAGCCAACCAGCCAGGGATGAAGACCCTGTTTCTTGTGCTAAATGGAGTGTGGATAGTTTCTTGGATATCACAGCAATACAGTACTAAGGTGATGGGGATGCATGACCTCCTACAGTGTCTCCGGCATATGAGAGATACAGGGGAAATAATTAAATTGAGGAATATGGAATATGGTGCCTATCGATGTGTGCCTGCTGAAACATTCAAGAGAAAATGATTGATCATCAATTTAAAGCTAAGTGTGAAAGTCAGAAGTTCTCCTTGACTTTTTAGAGAGATCTTTGTCACCTGCAGCTGAAAGGCATGCTGAGCTGCTGAACAGGCATAGGATTTAATTAAAGGAATAGCAAAACTTAAGAGAAGGCTGAATTCAAAGTCCAGGCACAACTCAGGATGCTATAATAAGACACATACTTAAGAGAATGGGAGAGATAAGCCATACAAGATTCAGTGGCTTATTACATCTGTGGCACTTTTAGGAATTCAGTGGTCTGGGGTATGCTGAGCTATCCCCTCCAATGTAAAGGGGAAAGTATAGCACCCTGTATATCCTATCATTAAAAAAGAAGCAAAGTGAAGCAAGGATCACACTTGCAAATACTGCACTGAATTATTTAGTAAGTCATGTGGAAAGCTGCCAGTTTTCAGTGAGGGCCTTGAGCAAGAAAGGGCATGTCCAGGCTATAGTACAAACAGTCCTCAACTTGGGTTAATGGTGCAAGAGTTATCTGTAGGAGATAAAGACCCACGTGGAGTCTCTGACAAGTCCCAACAGAGTTTCAAAGCAGACAGGTGAGATTCTGGAGCAAGATCATCCCACCTGCAGCAGAGAACACCATTCAAAATGCAGCTGCTGGAGTGCTACCAGGCACAGTATACTGGGCAGGGTTCTCCAGAGAAACAGAACCAATTATATATATGAATTATAAGTATACACACATACATATATATGTATATATATACACATACATATATGTATGTACATATGTATGTTATATAAAATATGAACATAAGTAATATACAACATATTGATATTATATTACATATAATATATCATTCATATAAAGCTATATAAACAATAAATATGATATATCTGATGAGATTTATTATAAGAATTGGCTTGCACAATTGCACAATTATGGAGGCTGGGACATCTCATGATCTGCTGTCTGCAGTATGGGGGACCAGGAAAGTCAGTGGTGTAATTCAGTCCAAGTCCAAAGGCTGGAGCGCCAGGAGCACCAGTGTCTGAGGGCAAGGGAAGATGAGCGGCTCAACTGAGGCAGGACACAGATTCACTCTTCTCCTGCCTTTGTGTTTTATGTGGGTCTTCAGTGAATTAGGTGATGCTCATCTGCATTGGTGGACAGCTTTTCCTTACTCAATGCCTGGATTTAAATGCTAATTTCTTCCAAAAATATCTTCACAGACACACACAGAAGTAATGTTTTACCAGCTCTCTAGGTGTCTTTTAGTTCAGTTACATTTACACATAAAGTTACCCATCACAGTCCACCCCTTTTCAACTTGACAACTATATGCATCATCTTAAACCAAACTGCATCTCCAAGCAAACAAAGTCATAATTCCACCTTATATGTTACAACTATCCTGTGTACAACTGGAAATACACTAATCCCTGCTTCAGAAGAAGGGGTAATGTCTTTGAGTGATGGTTACTCTCCTCCTGGTATCCCGTAATTTAAATACTATGATGTAAAATTAACAAAACTTAAAAACTTATATAAAGTCCTTACATCTTATGTTACATGATAAGGAATAAAAGAGGAAAGAAAATAGGATATGTGCTTAACATATGTATATATACACACAAACGTATTCCCAACAAAATTAGGAGGAAATATGATAATTAAAGTCATGTGTCTGTGATTGCATGGTCATAACCAATATCTATAACTACTTTCTACTCCCCACCCTGTATTGCCTTTGCCTTCAGCAAGCACCTCTGCTGATCATGGTTCTTCACATCACATGGTGGCCCAAACCTTCATTCTTAAAAGGTATAGACCATTCGTAGTCTTGCCTGGATTAGGTTGTAATTTTTCATTGACCTTAACTACAGGGCAAGGTGATACTAAGAAGTATTATAAATGATCTCCTGTACTCCAGACTTTTTCTTACCTTCACTTTGAAATAGTAGTGGAATTTCCTTTTGGTAGTCAGTATCACTAGGAGGGTAAACATCTAACTAAGTGACATTAAGCAACTATGAGAACAGAGCTGCTTAATGTAAGCTAGTTATTGGCAGACCCACCAAGTCATACATGTTAGCAGCCCCAGCAGCAATTATTTATAAAATGGAAGGATTACATTTTGATCAACCTTGAGTAGGTACAAAGGGCATAGGTAAGCTGAACAAACAGGTATCCCAGACTTCCATGTGATACAGCAGTCTCCGCAGCTCATGCAGCTCACTGTAGCCTCATGGAAGTCTCCATGAGGAAAAAAACAACTCAGTCTCGGTTTATGGATGGTTCAGCTTAGTATTTTAGTGTGGGTTAAATATGGGCTGCTATTAAAATACAGTCCCACTAAGGGTCAGTCTTGAAAGACAGCAGTAATGAGAACATATAAACAGTAGACAGGGATTTTTTCAGTATTACTTATTACCTAATTTTGTTGAGAGACAAGTGGGTCAAAATCAGATATACACAAAGGTGTATGTAGTGTTGAGTGGCTTTGCTCATTGGTTAGAGCCCTGCAAGGAGCAAAATTGGCAGACTAGAGATAAAAAGGTCCAGGAAGTAACCATGTGGATGGGTACAAAATAAGAGGAATTTACCATCTAATATTGGTACACACCAGAGAGCATTCACTGTTAAAGAGACATAAAACAACCAGATGTGGATGATGATTGATTCAATAAATTGCCAATCTCTGTGCTTGATCAATGGACTCAGTAGTCATGGTGACAGAAAGGGAGGCTATCTTGGGACCCAATAGCATTGGCTGCTGCTCACTAAATTGATCTATCAATAGTTAATACTACATGGTGGTGAAAGCATTACAAAAGAATCTACTGGTTCTACTATGCATTGCCTCAGTTGGAGGCTGAAAATACCCATTTTAAGGCATAGCTGTAATGCCAGCTTGGAAATGACATCCCCTATTGGGGACACTATTCTTCTGAAAGCAGTTCATTTATTCTAAACAATGGCCATTTAATAGTGTTGTGTCCCAAATAGGTAGTATACATGAGTTCAGAAACCAATAGATAGAGGAAATAGTGGATCTACTTCACCACTCCAGGGCCCCACTGGGAGAATTTGTCTTTTCCTGTCTCTTCAACCTTAGACCCTCTATGTCTTGAGCTTCTATAACAGCAAGAGTCTCACTAAACTTAAGCTATGGCTGATACCTGATTACTTACAGTTCTTCAGCGGGCACATAAAATATTACCACACACAGGCCCTGGCTGGTTGGCTTAGTGGTAGAGCGTTGGCCTGGAGTGCAGGAGTCCTGGGTTCGATTCCCGGCCAGGGCACACAGGAGAAGCGCCCATCTGCTTCTCCACCCCTCCCCCTCTCCTTCCTCTCTGTCTCTCTCTTCCCCTCCTGCAGCCAAGGCTCCATTGGAGCAAAGTTGGCCCAGGCGCTGGGGATGGCTCTATGGCCTCTGCCTCAGGCACTAGAATGGCTCTGGTTGCAACAGAGCAACGGCCCAGATAGGCAGAGCATTGCCCACTGGTGGGCATACCGGGTGGATCCCGGTGGGGCGCATGCGGGAGTCTGTCTGACTGCCTGCCCGTTTCCAACTTCAGAAAAACAAAAAACAAACAAACAAAAAAATTACCACACACAGCTATATATACTGGGGTATTTAACCTGACTATTCTAAATGAATAAGATTGTTAAATAGGGGCATGAGGAATATGTTTGGTACTTAGGTGAACTACTGGTGTCTCTTGTTACTTTTATGTCTTACTTCATAAATGAACAAATACAATAATCATTGCCGGGAAGGGTACGGTAACCAGGGTATCAAGTTTCTCAGGGATGAGAGTATGAGTCATCTCACCAAGCAAGCTACGTAGGCCATCTGAAGTTCTAGGTAAGAATAAACGGAATGTAGAAGAGTAGGAGAAGGAGATACTGATTATCACTTACAAATGTGAAACTAATGGTAGCAAAGAAGGCTGTAATTTATCCGGCTAATGCCCCTTTTACAAGTTTTCCCAGAAAATGAGATCAATTCCAGTTCTGAAGGAACTGAGAACAGCTGGGAAAAGCTTATTGTTAGAGTAAATGGATCTGAGAAATGCAAGTGATGGACTATGGCAGAGCTATGGGGACCTTCCAGATTCCCTTTGTTGGGCTACTGCACCCATCTCCTGCTGGCCGCAGGTCTTGGCTGATAACTGCCCAAACTGACTTATTTCACTGGGAGATTGCCCTAGGTTGATTGAAACGGCCACAGCCAGATTTCTGGGAAGCTAAACTTCATTCTCAGGAGTCAGCCGATAGCCAATGGCTGACAGACTAATATACAAACATGACACTATAATCTCCCTTTCTCTGAGCAGGGAAATCTCTGGCTACTGTTTGTGTTCTAGAGCATTCTATGGGATTAGACTGAGCCTGAACATTTCCTGAAATCACATTTCTGCCTAACTCCATTCTTTGCCTTTTCTTGCTCTCCATTCTCCCTTACAGATTCAGGTTGAGTACTCCTTCATAAATCAGTTGGCACAAGACTTCCTCTTATGCTCTGCTTCTAAATGACCAGATCTAAGTCAATTGGCTCTGAAAATGACTGCATTTCTCTACTGAGGACCACAGTCTCCTTTGGTGGTCATGTTCAGGAAGCTCTTCAAAGGCTCTCTCCCTTTTCCCTTTTAGGACACTGTGTGGCAATGGCTTTCTCCTATTGATAGTGCTGAATTACCATTCCTTGAATCTTACGTCTTTGAAGACAGCCCCTTTATTTAACTCTTCTCAGTACCCCCATTTTTGGGTGACATTGACTTCCTGGAACAATCCTGGCTAATGAAGTAGAGACAAGCAGGGTGTAACTTGATTGGATTTATATGAGAAAGATCAATCTGATATCAGTGTAAGAAAGACAAGACTAGCTGCAAAGAGATAATTTAATAGTTAATATAATAATCCAGAAAATCATCAAGACAGTTGCAACTTCAATTCCCATGGAGATAGCCTGTTAGGGGTGAATTGGAGAGATAGGTAGGTAGTATAATTGGTTTAAGGGTTAAGGTTTCTTGAATTCCTGAGAGAACCACATATGTTATCTAATGACTTTATTAAATAATGATTGTGTGCCCATAGATCAAATAAATTTATACACACTCTATAAGCTGTGGTCTTAATGAAGAATCACACTTATTTGGATTGTTGTTTTAAAGGGCAAAACAAAGTAAATGTTATACTAGAGTGATAAGCAAAACACAGTTAAAATACATAGTAAGGAACAGTCTTAACTCTATGTGCAGAATTGCCTATTTTTTTTTTTACAACTAAATGCATTTTCAATGAAATTGCTACTTTACCCAAACATCTCTGAGTAACTACTTAAAATTCTTCAAAACATTATACATGGATTTTTAGGCATTCATCTTCCAACAACTAGGTTAAATTATGTTTAATCATATTTGCTACTGCCATTTAAAAAGTTACAAAGAAATTGTTTTTAAATATTAATTTAAACAGTCATTAACATTTGATGGGTTCAATGTGCATATAAATTGCTAACTCTAAATTTTCATATAAGTATAGTGGAGTAATGAATAATGTGTATGTTATTTATATAGAGTTTATAATTGTATATGCATACTTTATTATATATTATATATTATGTTTATACACTTTAAAATATATTAAAATTATATAATATGCTAAAGTTGTATATTACTATATAATTTTAACCCAAGTTTTTCTTTTGGCAAAACATTTAGAATTTAAATACTGTTATCATCTGCTTTTCCAGAAATGAATAAGCAAAAATATAAAATGTTAAAGATACTAAGCATTTTAGAGAAAAGTGTGGCTACAAATAGGATATATATGTCAGGAAAGATTGTTGTAAAACTTAGCTGAGGCCAAGTTATGAAAGGTCTTCTTGTCCATGCTTGGAATGGTTGGGGAGTTAGGAACTGATTGGATATTGACAGAGGAGGGTCAGGTAACTGAATTTTCCAGATTGACTGATAGAGTGGATATAATTCTATCTATAGGCATACATCAAAGATATTGCAGGTTCCCTTTCATACTACCCCAATAAAACAAGTATTGAAGTGTAGAAAAGAAAGGCTCTTAACATGAATGCTTTTTGGCAAAACTTATTTTCTCTTAAACAAAGAGACTTTTAGCCTGACCTGTGGTGGTGCAGTGGATAAAGCGTCGACCTGGAAATGCTGAGGTCGCAGGTTCGAAACCCTGGGCTTGCCTGGTCAAGGCACATATGGGAGTTGATGCTTCCAGCTCCTCCCCGCCCCCCTTCTCTCTCTCTGTCTCTCCCTCTCCTCTCTAAAATGAATAAATAAAAAAATGTTTAAAAAAAAACAAAGAGACTTTTAGCAGAACTTACTTTGTCTGGAAAGACTCCCTATTTTTTTTTAATAATTTTATTTTTTTAATGGGGTGACATCAATAAATCAGGATACATATATTCAAAGATAACAAGTCCAGGTTATCTTGTCGTTCAATTATGTTGCATACCCACCACCCAAAGTCAGATTGTCCTCCGTCACCTTCTATCTTGTTTTCTTTGTGCCCCTCCCCACCCCCTATCCCTCTCCCATTCCCCCCTCCCCCCCGTAACCACCACACTCTTATCAATGTCTCTTAGTTTCACTATTATGTCCCACCTACGTATGGAATAATACAGTTCCTGTTTTTTTCTGATTTACTTATTTCGCTTCATATCATGTTATCAAGATCCCACCATTTTGCTGTAAATGTTCCGATGTCATCATTTCTTATGGCTGAGTAGTATTCCATAGTGTATATGTGCTACATCTTCTTTATCCAGTCATCTATTGATGGGCTTTTTGGTTGTTTCCATGTCCTGGCCACTGTGAACAATGCTGCAATAAACATGGGGCTGCATGTGTCTTTACGTATCAATGTTTCTGAGTTTTTGGGATATATACCCAGTAGAGGGATTGCTGGGTCATAAGGTAGTTCTATTTTCAGTTTTTTGAGGAACCACCATACTTTCTTCCATAATGGTTGTACTACTTTACATTCCCACCAACAGTGGATGAGGGTTCCTTATTCTCCACAGCCTCTCCAACATTTGCTATTACCTGACTTGCTAATAACAGCTAATCGAACAGGTGTGAGGTGGTATCTCATTGCCGTTTTGATTTGCATTTCTCTAATAGCTAAAGAAGATGAGCATCTTTTCATACATCTGTTGGCCATTTGTATTTCTTCCTGGGAGAAGTGTCTATTCATATCCTCTTCCCATTTTTTTATTGGATTGTTTGTTTGTTTGTTGTTGAGTTTTATGAGTTCTTTGTATATTTTGGATATTAGGCCCTTATCTGAGCTGTTGTTTGAAAATATCATTTCCCATTTAGTTGGCTTTCTGTTTATTTTGTTATCAGTTTCTCTTGCTGGGCAAAAACTTCTTAGTCTGATGTAGTCCCATTCATTAATTTTTGCCTTCACTTCTCTTGCCATTGGAGTCAAATTCATAAAATGCTCTTTAAAACCCAGGTCCATGAGTTGAGTACCTATGTCTTCTTCTATGTACTTAATTGTTTCAGGTCTTATGTTTAGATCTTTGATCCATTTTGAGTTAATTTTTGTACAGGGGGAGAGACTGTAGTCCAGTTTCATTCTTTTGCATGTGGCTTTCCAGTTTTCCCAGCACCATTTATTGAAGAGGCTTTCTTTTCTCCATTGTGTGTTGTTGGCCCCTTTATCAAAAATTATTTGACTATATATATGTGGTTTAATTTCTGTACTTTCTATTCTGTTCCATTGGTCTGAGTGTCTATTTTTCTGCCAATACCATGCTGTTTTGATTGTCGTGGCCCTATAATAGAGTTTGAAGTCAGGTATTGTAATGCCCCCAGCTTCATTCTTTTTCTTTAGGATTGCTTTGGCTATTAGGGGTTTTTTATAGTTCCATATAAATCTGATGATTTTTTGCTCTATTTCTTTAAAAAATGTCATTGGAAGTTTGATGGGAATTGCATTAAATTTGTATATTGCTTTGGGTAATATAGCCATCTTGATTATATTTATTCTTCCTAGCCAAGAACAAGGTATATTCTTCCATCTCATTATATCTTTTTCGATTTCCCTTAACAATGGTTTATAGTTTTCATTATATAAGTCCTTTACATTCTTTGATATGTTTATTCCTAAGTATTTTATTTTTTTTGTTGCAATCGTGAAGGGGATTATTCTTTTGAGTTCCTTCTCAGTTGTTTCATTGTTGGCATATAGAAAGGCTATTGACTTCTGTATGTTAATTTTGTATCCTGCGACCTTACTGTATTGGCTTATTGTTTCTAGTAGTCTTTTTGTGGATTCTTTGGGGTTTTTGATGTATAGGATCATATCATCTGCAAAAAGTGATACCTTTATTTCTTCTTTTCCGATATGGATGCCTTTTATTTCTTTGTCTTGTCTGATTGCTCTGGCTAGAACCTCTAGTACCACATTAAATAAGAGTGGAGAGAGTGGACAACCCTGTCTTGTTCCTGATTTAAGGGGGAAAGCCTTCAGTTTAGTGCCATTTAATATGATGTTAGCTGATGGTTTATCATATATGGCCTTTATCATGTTGAGATATTTTCCTTCTATACCCATTTTGTTGAGAGTCTTAAACATAAAATTGTGTTGTATTTTATCGAAAGCCTTTTCTGCGTCTATTGATAAGATCATGTGGTTTTTGTTCTTTGTTTTGTTGATATGGTGTATTACATTAACCGTTTTACGTATGTTGAACCATCCTTGAGATTCTGGGATGAATCCCACTTGATCATGATGTATTATTTTTTTAATATGTTGTTGTATTCGATTTGCTAGTATTTTGTTTAGTATTTTAGCATCTGTATTCATTAGAGATATTGGTCTGTAGTTTTCTTTTTTTGTGCCATCCTTGCCTGGTTTTGGTATGAGGGTTATGTTGGCCTCATAAAATGTGTTTGGAAGTATTGCTTCTTCTTCAATTTTTTGGAAGACTTTGAGTAGAATAGGAACCAAGTCTTCTTTGAATGTTTGATAAAATTCGCTGGTATAGCCGTCAGGGCCTGGACTTTTATTTTTGGGGAGGTTTTTAATGGTTTTTTCTATTTCTTCTCTACTGATAGGTCTGTTTAGGCTTTCTGCTTCTTCTTGACTCAGTCTAGGAAGGTTGTATTGTTCTAGGAATTTATCCATTTCTTCTAGGTTGTTGAATTTAGTGGCATAAAGTTTTTCATAGTATTCTACAATAATTCTTTGTATACCTACGGTGTCCGTGGTGATTTCTCCTCTTTCATTTTGGATTTTGTTTATATGAGTTCTTTCTCTTTTTTCCTTGGTAAGTCTTGCCAAGGGTTTGTCAATTTTGTTGATCTTTTCAAAGAACCAGCTCCTTGTTCTATTAATTTTTTCTATAGTTTTTCTGTTCTCTAATTCATTTATTTCTGCTCTGATTTTTATTATCTCCTTTCTTCGGCTGGTTTTGGGTTGTCTTTGTTCTTCTTTTTCTAGTTCTTTAAGGTGTGAAGTTAAGTGGTTCACTTGGGCTCTCTCTTGTTTGTTCATATATGCCCGAAGTGATATGAACTTCCCTCTTATCACTGCTTTTGCTGCATCCCATAGATTCTGATATGTTGTATTGTCATTTTCATTAGTCTGTATATATCTTTTGATCTCTGCACTTATTTCTTCTTTGACCCATTCATTTTTTAAAAGTATGTTGTTTAGTTTCCACATTTTTGTGGGATTTTTTTCCTCTTTTTTGCAGTTGAATTCTAGTTTCAAGGCTTTATGATCAGAAAATATGCTTGGTACAACTTCAATTTTTCTGAATTTGCTGATGTTGTTTTTGTGGCCCAACATATGGTCAATTCTTGAGAATGATCCATGTACACTGGAGAAAAATGTATACTCAGTCACTTTGGGATGAAATGTCCTGTAGATGTCTATCATATCCAGGTGCTCTAGTGTTTTGTTTAAGGCCACTATGTCTTTGTTGATTCTCTGTTTGGATGACCGATCTAGAGCCGTCAGCGGTGTATTGAGGTCTCCAAGTATGATTGTATTTTTGTCAGTTTTTGTTTTAAGATCGATAAGTAGCTGTCTTATATATTTTGGTGCTCCTTGGTTTGGTGCATATATATTAAGAATTGTTATGTCTTCTTGATTCAGTGTCCCCTTAGCCATTATGAAATGGCCATTTTTGTCTCTGAGTACTTTTCCTGTCTTTTAGTCAGCATTATCCGATATGAGTATTGCTACACCTGCTTTTTTTTGGATGTTATTTGCTTGGAGTATTGTTTTCCAGCCTTTCACTTTGAATTTGTTTTTATCCTTGTTACTTAGATGAGTTTCCTGTAGGCAGCATACAGTTGGATTTTCTTTTTTAATCCATTCTGCTACTCTGTGCCTTTTTATTGGTGAGTTTAATCCGTTTACATTTAGTGTAATTATTGACACTTGTGAGTTCCCTATTGCCATTTTATATCTTGCTTTCTGTTAGTTTTGTGTCTTGTTTGATCCTTCTCTTTCGTTTTTCTATCTTTTGTTTTTATTTGGTTGTATTCCATACATCTTTCCTCTGTTGCTATCTTTTTTATCTCATGTGCTTCTGTGGTGGTTTTTTCAATGGTGGTTACCTTTGAGTAATGAAAAGGGTCCCTACCCTGTTCATTGTAGCGAACTATTTTGTGAGTACTTTTGCACTCCATCGTCCTTTGCTACTGTTAATCTCCATCTTCTTTCCCTCTTTCTTTTTGTTGTTGTCACAGTTTAAATTTGGTTTTATTGTGTTCTTCTTGGAGCTTTTACTTGTGGCTCTGTTTTTTTTTGTTCTTTGTATCTGATTGGAGAACCCCCTTTAGTAATTCCTGGAATGGGGGTTTTCTCATGATAAATTCCCTCATCTTTTCTGTATCTGTGAATGTTTTTATTTCTCCTTCGTATTTGAAGGATAGCTTTGATGGGTATAGTATTCGTGGCTGAAAGTTCCTCTCTTTCAGGACTTTAAATATTGGGGTCCACTCTCTTCTAGCTTGTAGAGTTTCTGCTGAGAAATCTGATGATAATCTAATGGGCTTTCCTTTATATGTTGTATTCTTCTTTTCCCTGGCTGCCTTGAGAATTTTTTCTTTGCTGTTTGTTTGTGTCAATTTCATTATGATATGCCTTGGAGTAGGTTTGTTGGGGTTAAGAAAACTCGGAGTTCTGTTTGCTTCTTGAACTTGAGGCATTAGTTCTTTCCACAGGCTTGGGAAGTTCTCATCTATTATTTGTTTGAGTATGTTCTCCATTCCATTTTCTCTCTCTTCTCCCTCTGATATACCTATTATTCTTATGTTATTCTTTTTGATGGAAGACTCCTTATTTTTGGCCTTGAGGCTGGTTTCCCAGACTGTGGCCTTGGGCTAGCTTTGAAAAGTTGCAGGTGTTCTCAGAATGTTTCTCCCTGAATTAACCCTATAGATCAGTGGTTCTCAACCTGTGGGTCGTGACCCCGGCGGGGGTCGAACGACCAAAACACAGGGGTCGCCTAAAGGCATCAGAAAATACATATTTATTATACAATACATTTTTAAATAAAATATGTATTTCCGATGGCTTTAGGTGACCCCTGTGTTTTGGTCGTTCGACCCCCACCGGGGTCGCAACCCACAGGTTGAGAACTGCTGCTAAGAAAGCTTGTTTTACTGCTTTGTTTTACTGCTATGCTTCCTCTCCTCCCCATTTCTCAGTCAGTATGTAATTTCCTTTTAAAAGCTAGCCCCAAACTGTGTTCCCCACCCCATTGATTTGAACAAATTTGGTTTCCATGAAGTCTCGCAGTGGTGAATTAAAGACTCCGTAATTTGGCTAATTGATTGTGAGGCAAGACATTTGTTTCTTACTTTTCTGATACAATAGTATCAATTAAAACAAGTCACTATCTTCTTTGCTGGTGGAGAGTCTTATGTTCAAATTGCAAAAAAGACCAACCATCATCTGTGAAGCACAATAAAGAGAAGAACAATAAAATGACAAGTGACCACACTTAGAAGTGTAAGTAGAGGAATAGGAAAACTGGACTTTTACTCCGAAAAAATGTATAGGAAAAATAGGCAGCATTTTGGGACAGTGGAAGAGTTAAACTAATGTTGGTGTTGACACTGGAGTTTGTGGATTAGGGGGTAAAGGAATCTGACCAAAGACACCTGTCCCCACCCTGACACACACAGTTCTGCTATGTTATCTGTGTTAAACTTCATTCTTAACTCCTGGTTCTTGTTGTCTTACTAACTCTGATGGCAACCAAGGAGGTAGACAGTGGGTGAGAGGTTTGAAGGGCAAGTAGGCAGGTAGAATTTTGGCATGAATGGATACTGCTAGATAACAGGTCTTTCACAATTTCTTTGTTCCTACTGTAGTCTATGTTAATTTAGGGAATTTCTCTTTTCCTCCCAGATCACACGCTCACTACACTCCAGGAATTTAACTTCTCCTCCCTTAGTTATATATTCTCTCACTGCACTTAAGGAATGTGAATCACTTCCTATCAGTTTTGAATCACCCTATTTGGCAATCCTAGAGTCATTTAAATATACTCCCATCTCATCGCTACTCTTTTAGTCCTTAGTAAAAAAAAATCTGGTGTTTTCCTCAGGTCCATTCCTGCAGTTATGTTATCTATCTCTTATTTATTTTTATAAAACTCCTGGCTCTACCTCTCTTTAGTGTGAGTAGCATGATGTTTTGGATGGACTCTTTGAAGAGGAAAAGGAATTTTGGTTCCAGTTTGGCCGTGGATGGCTGTTCAGCCTTGATCAAATGCTTTACCCCACTGGGCTTCTGGTTACTCATTCTGACTAAATGAAATACAGAAAGAGGCAAAAATTAATGCACTTTAGGGACTTTCCTATCATAAAATTCTATGACTCTTAGTTGGTCCTAGGTGACCTGTGAGTCTACCCATCTGTTCTTCCTTGAGGTCATAATTTTATGTTTATTATTGTATTTATTATATTGTAGTTAAATAATCTTATTTATTTATGTAATACACATCTATTGAGTTAGTAGCTCATACTGTGCCAGGTACTGACAATTGCAGCCTGTCCTTTCAGAGCTTACAGTGTACCTAGGAATACAAATGACCATTCACAAATGTGATGAATGTAGCTGAAGACAGAAGTAGAAGGTACTAAGGGATGTAAGACAGCGAGATCTCTTCTAATCAGAAAGGCCTCTTTAACCCTTTGAGTAGTACGAACATTCATGTACATCCTCGTGCCTCCTGACCCTCCACAGTATGATTGTATAAAATTTTTATTTAGAAATGTGTAAGGCAACATTAAAAAAAGGCAAATATATGTTCTTGTTTCCATAAATTGGTTATCAAACAAGCATAATTTTAAGTTAATAAAACTGTGACTGGAACTAATTTTATTTTTTGAAAAACAAAAACAAAAACACTCACTCCCAGGGGTCAGAGAGCATGAAAAACACTCACTACTCAAAGGGTTAAAAGACTTTACACAGAAACCTAAAGAATGAGCATGTCCTGAGAAAGAAAAGAGAAGAAAGCTCCAGACAGAGGGAATAACATGTTAGAATATTGGCGGTGGGGGAGAGCAAGGATTTGAAAGAAGGTCTGTATAGCTGGGGAGGACAGAATGACAGAGGGAGAAGTACATAGAGCCCAGTGTCTAGTCAGATGATGTTCAGGGCGTTTTGAGCTATCTTAAGGTTCTGGGCTCTATTGTGTGGCAATAAAAAGCCTCTGAAAAGTTTTATGTAAGAATGTGTCCTGATTCTATTTATATGTAAAGAGGTTTTTCTTTTTTAAATATTTTTTAAATGAGAAGTGGGGAGGCAGGGAGACAGACATCCACTTATGTCCAGACTGGGATCCACCTTGCAAGCCCTCTATGGGGCGAAGCTCTGCCCATCTGGAGCCTTGCTCTGTTGCTTGGAAACTGAGCTATTTTGGCACTTGAGCAGAGGCCATGGAGCCATCCTCAGTTTCACGGGGGGCCAACTTACTTCAACTGAGCCATGGTTGCAGGAGGGGAAGAGAGCGATAAAGATAGAGGAAAGGGAAAGGGGGAGAAGCACATGGTTGCTTTTCCTGTGTGCCCTGACCTGGAATTGAACTCAGGACATCCCGACACTGGGCCAACACTCTATTGCTGAGTCAACCAGCCAGGGCCTATATTTTAAGAGTTTCAATCTGGATTTATAGTGATACTGAAAATAAAATAAATTTTATGGCACAGCTATAAGTTCTTTAAATAAATTGTACTACTTAATCCTCACAACAACTGTATTTGTTTCTTAGGGCTGCTGGAACAAATTGCTACAAACTGAGTGGCTTAGAATAACAGAAATATATTCTTTCATAGTTCTGGAACCTAGAAGTCTGAAATCAAGGCATTTGCAAGGTGGTTGCTGTCAGTCCTTGGCATTCTTTTACTTGTAGACTCATCACTCCATCTCTGTCTTCATTTTCATATGACATTCTACCCTATGTCTCACTCCTGCTTTCTTCTGTCTATGTCTTTATGTCCAATTTTCCTTCTTCTTGGAAAGATACTAGCCATTGTTTTTAGCCCACCCTTATCCAGTATGATCTCATCTTAACTGCAAAGACTATTTCCAAATGATTGCATTCTGAGGTTCTGTACAGATGGGAATGTTTTGGGGGGACACTATTTAATTTATTACAATAACCGTAAGAGGTTAACCTAATGTGAGAGGTGAGGAAACTGAGAAACTGTGAAGTTAAGAAATATGGCGAAGCTGCAGGTAGATTGGTGAGTCCAGCTTACATTAGCCTAACTCAGCCCTGTCAATTCACAAGCATCAAAGTTTAAAAAAATGAAGATTTGTCATTAAAACCACTACATTTTGGGGTGGTTTGGTGCCCAGCAAGAGTTAACAGATTCACCAATGTTTTAAGAAGGTGACCGAGTTGAACAAGTTGTAGGATAATGAGATATTGATGGGTGCATCAGGGGAAGGCATGGAGAAAAGCAGTTAGTCATCTCCCACATCTAACTACATCCCAATATGTCACGCATGCTCTGAGTTCAGCAGAAATGTCTGTAGATTTGGTTTAGAAAGGAATACATTTTTGCGACATGATTTATTTTATTCCCTGTATAAAGCCTGCAAAAGTGATCCAAAGTCTGAGGTAAAATGATGACTCTTTTCACATGAGAACAGTGCTTGGGGATTAAGAATCATCATTTATGATGACATACAAGTTTTATTATAGATGTTTGTTTGCATTATTAAATTATTTACTGTCTTAAATATATTGAAAATAATTTACTTAATGTTAAAAAGAATGGCAAAGCCTATTTTTAAAAGCAACTAAAAATGCTAATTTTAATCTTTATTTATTTTTTATTTACTGATTTTAGTGAGAGAGTAAGGGAGGGAGAGCGAGAGAGATAGAGACAGGAACATAGATCTGTTCCTGTGTGTGCCCTGACCGGGATCGAACCAGCAACCTCTCTGCTTTGCGACGATGCTCTAACCAACCGAGCTATCTGACCAGGGCATAATTATGATTTTTAAATGTTGAAAAAGTATTACAAAGGCAAGAGAATATGCAATGAAAAATTATGAAAAGATATAATAACCTTAAAGGTAAAGGGCTGGTGTCTAAAGTCAAGGATATACAGGGTTGAATTTCAGCTTCACTGCTTAAGTAGCTGTGGCAGCCATGAGAACACGCCTCCCAGAACTACAGGGAGCTTAACTGACTGATGGCTCTCATCATCGCCTTTAAAAACCTTTACTGTGTTTGGGTCGAAGCCATGCCTTCCATGGATAGCTCTGGCCAGTGACTGAAAGTGACAGAGATACCAGGCTGACCCATTTCTCTTTGGTTTGTGACTTTGGCTCTTGGCTTTTGACAATTTTGCTAAAACTTCCTTGGACTTCAGACAGTCTAGAGTGCTCTCACCCAACCTCCTTGTACTCTTTCCTTTGTTGTGAGTCAGACTTGTACTGTGTTCTGGTTTCCATATTTTCTTCCACAAAAATGTTTCCTCTAATAAAATTTATGCACATTTAATCTTACATTGGCAGCTGCTTTTTGAAGACCCAGCCTAACACACAAACATCCCTGCATCTCAGTTTCCTCATGTGTAAATAGAATTTATTCCATAAGATTGTAATAAGGTTTAAATAAACCAATAAATTTAAAGCAAAATTGTACAATGACTGACAATTGTAATATTTGAATTAACTAATGGAAACTTATTATTGTTATTATTAAGTTTTTTATTTTTTTCTTTTGTTTGTTTGTTTTTCTGTCAAAAACAAGCAACACTAGCAGATCCTGGGCTGAAAACTATTTGTTGCTAGGGAGAAAAAAGGTGTAAAATAAATAGAAAATAAAATAATAAATAAGAAACGCACTATATACACAATTAGTACAAATATGAGTAGCCTCCCCAAATCACAAAGACTTAAGGTTATTGTACTTATTAGCCATCTAAAGTGAGAGGCAATATCTGATCCCAAGGTGAAGTAAGTTGGCCTCTGAGAGACATTGGGGACTAAGTTCTCTTTCATTATGAAAAAATTCAAGAGTATTCAGGTTGAACTGGGCCATCGCAAATATAAATCAAAATGTCAGGAAGAGGTCTAGCAAGTGCAGCAAAATGTTTTTTTTTTTTTTTCTGGCTTGAATTATCCCAGTAATTATATGCATTCTACATTTTACTTAGGTTGAGGGCACACAGGTAATTAATGGTCTCAATTTGATAGTGATTACAATTTGGATCATGGTTTACTCAACATTATTCATCTGAGGCTGAGACGAAGGGCAACTAAAGGAATGAGTTTATATTTTAAAAAAAAGAAGATTTTATAATAAAACAATAAAAGAAGAAGAAGAAGAAGAGAGTTTAGAATTCTTTCCAATGTCAAATATAATTTTTTTAAATAAGGAAAGACTACCAAGGGAATTTAGTTTTCTTTTTTTAGACACTGTGCCTACCACATAAATTTTTAATAAATGTGCTATATTTAATTATATTGGAATATTTCAGAACTAAGAGACAGGATCCGAACCATCTTTACGTAGATCTGACTAACAGATCCACTGGAGAAAGATGAAAATAGAGGATGAACAAGATGAACATCCAAGGTCAATTCCAACTTTAGGAACATTTATGACATTATTTTGGAATGTTGAATCCAAAAGTAAACTCTACTTTCTGTAGCAAAGTTCTGTTTGAATTACTTACCCTAGATAGTACTAGCAGGTTAACTTCTAGTTGTGTAATTAGAAATCAAATTGGCTATGGTTGCAAAAAGTTGCACAGAAAACATTTTATTTGAAAGTAATGGCTTTCTTTTTCTTAGTAGCTCATTACTATAAAGCCGAAGCTACATTTCCAGGATATCAAAAGGCCCTTGAAATGCTGCTGTTCATCAGGGCTCTGTTGTTTTTCTTCTTTCAACTGCCTCTAAACAACGATAGATCACTGGTTTTAAGCAATTACGATAATGCTGTTATTACATGATTTACTCTCCTCTTTCTTCTGCCTTTCATCCTGTCCTTTTAAAAAAAGTATCAGATAGACCTAAATATGGTATCAGCCAGTATAAAGAAGTCATGTGACCTTGGAAAGGACCTTAATTTTAATTTCTTCCTCAATCCCTAATAAAGTACTAAACTCTTAATAAATGCTCAATAATATTTGTTGAACAAATGATTTTGTAAAATAGGATCAACATAGAATCTACCCCAAAGAATTATTGTGGGGATAAATACAAAGTCACAGATACTGCCAGATACTTGGCATTATTGTATGTTGCTTATTAACTATATTAACTATAAGATTGTGCTACCTTCATCCATAATTCAGTCTGAGTAATCTAGTGTGAGTAATCTACTCCAAAAACCACTTAACTGGTCTGTTCTCTTCAGCTCTACTTTCCATTCTGCTACCAAAGTTATTTTCCAAAATATAAACTTTAACATGACAAGCCCATGACCCTGAGTCCTCAATAGCTTTATTATTTTTTATGAATATGGCCTTCAAACTTCCAACAGTAAAAAAAAAACAACACAATAAAACCAGAACAAAAAAGGTACCTCAGAAATGTGTATATATATATTCATTTATTTATTATATCCATGGACCACTAAATTGTTATACTACTTCCAAACTACTAACATTGCAAACACCTAAAAATAAACTTTAAAACAGTTGTGATAAAAATTAAATAAACACTAGTTTAAACGATTTTGCTAATCATGGTGTCACTACTTTCATATCCAAGCCACCATATGTATTTAAGGTAAAATCTATTTTAACAATGAAGATATATTGTAGTCTTCTTGTTATATAGACTTTATTCCACTGCTTGAAATCATCGTTTTGTTCAGAGTTGCTGACAAAGAGCTTGTTCTCATATTAACAGTGACAGACCAGCTCTTTTTGTAGTTTCTCTCTTTTTCCATTGTTAGTCTTATCTTTGACCTACTGCAGTAACAAATTCCTGCAGTCAGCCTGGTGACTCTTGACCCATGGAAACTGTGAGATGATAAATGAATGCCATTTTAAGCCACTTAGTTTGTTGTACGCTATTAGCGACAGAAAATAGCAGTAATAGAATAGCGAGACAAAGCCATTTAGCCCTTTGCTACCACTTGGGGTAGCCAAAGCTAGATAGAATTGCACTGGTAGGGGTACATGTAAACTACAACACGTGGCTCTCCTCTCAGTGAGAAGGAATGAGAGGAAGTGCCATTGCCATTCCCTCGGGACCTCCCAATTTATTCATTTGAGAACACTTTCTTTACCACAAGTGTCAGGTGACCTGCTAACCAGTTGAGTTTCTGGCTGGTCTGACAACATCTGAAATCATGACCGTGACATTTAAGAACCTCTACAAGGTGACATCAGCCTATTTTTTATTTTATTTTTTTATCTCTCTCCTTCAATCTACTTTCTATTTCTCATGGCCCATTTGTTAAAAACAATGCTGGGTCACTGACTGATCTCCAAATGCACAGTTCTGTTTTCCATCTTTTAAAAAACTGTTTCAACCACTTCACTAAGAATGCCTTTTTTTCCTTTCATTTGCTAAATTTTGTTTTATGTTTTAAGACTTCATTTAAATGACCTCTTTGGAAATCTTTCCCAGACAACTACCATTCTTTGTACAAATAAAATTGGTATTGCTGTATCTTTGCTCATTACGCCTTTAGCACTCACTGTATTACAGTTAATTTTTTTGCATTTATTGCCAAATTGTGAATAAGTTTGAGGCTAATGGTAGTATTTTATTAAAGCTTTACCTTCCTCTTTGTGATGGGCATCTTCTCTTCTGACAGTAACTTCCCCTTTTGTTTGTGAAACTATACTGCTCACAAAAATTTGGAGAGATTTTATAGCTTCATACTCATTTTGAAATATCCCCTAATTTTTGTGAGCAATATATTTCTTCTCCATGTGTTTTGGGTTGACTATTATGGTCTTATTGTCCCCATGATGGCAAAACAGATGAACCAATCACTGTACCAATTCCTAGGCTGCTTGTATTTTAGGATGATACATGATCTAAACTGGGCTAATAAGAGCCCTTTCTATTTAAAAAAAATGATGCCAATAAGAAAGAATTCTATCTTCTGTGAGACTGTAGAGAATGTAAGCTTAGGACTGCTTGAAACTGTGGATCAGAACTTGTGGAGCTTCTGTCATTACAGAATGAGGCCATTAATAGAAAAAACGAGAAAGAAGAGAGAAGCATCTTAAAAGGTTTCTTACTCTGGATTTGGATCTTCTAGATCTATTTCTGACCCTTCTGATCCCCCTAACTTTACATGTGAGCTCATAAACTCTCTTTAGCTTGGGGTAATAGGGTATCTGTACACTTCGCAGGTTCTGCTCAATCCATCTGGCTCAGAGCTGGTGTTCACAGTAGTAGTTTAGTGAACACACATTATTTTGAAGATCTTTCTTTTGGGGGAAGCACTATTTTCCTCCTTGAATAAAAATAAGCTAGACTCTCAAACATCTACAAAACATCACAAAGTTATTTTGAGAGTTCCCTGTGTTAGACTTACTCTTATGCACAAACAACCCTCCTAGTAATCTGGCCTCTCTTTCTCACACCATTATTACACACTATCAGAGGTAATTAAATGTCTATGATAAATAGGGATTGCCATGGCTAGACTTAGACTCATTTACTTTTCACTTGTTGAACCTTTAACTTTGCTGTTTTTATATTTCCATTTCTACCAAACATATTGATTTTTTTCTAACCCTACTTTAGTCAAATATTTAAACAACTACTGACCTGTGGAAAATACCTAAATCTTAATCCTTTTTCTTTAATTTTTTGACTTAAGACACAAGGGGTATGTGTTTCTGTTTATATATTGTTTTTTGAAGTTTTTCTAATAAAAAATCCTTGAATAATAATTTTATAGAAAGCTCTGCCTTTTCTCTGGGATGATTTAACAATAATAAAAATTTATTTAAAAATTTTAATCATAGTTGACATACAATATTATGTGAGTGTCTGGTGTATATAGTGATGAGACATTTATATAACTTATGAAGTATCACCCCAATAAGTCTAGTACCCATCTAATACCATACACAGTGATTATTGACTACAAGAGACAGAGAGAGGGACAGACAGACAGGAAGGGAGAGAGATGAGAAGCATCAGTTCTTTGTTGCAGCACCTGAATTGTTCATTGATTGCTTTCTCTTATGTGCCTTGACTGGGGGGGGAGGGCTATAGCAGACCAAGTGACCCTTTGCTCAAGCTAGTGACTTCAGGGTTTTGAACCTGGGTCCTCTGAGCGCCAGTCTGATGCTCTATCCACTGTACCACAGCCTGGTCAGGCATTGACTATATTTCTTATGCTATACTTTATCAGGGGTCCCCAAACTACAGCCTGTGGGCCGCATCTGGCCCCCTGAGGCCATTTATCCGGCCCTTGGCGAACTTCCGGAAGGGGCACCTCTTTCATTGGTGGTCAGTGAGAGGAGCACTGTATGTGGCGGCCCTCCAACGGTCTGAGGGACAGTGAACTGGCCCCCTGTGTAAAAAGTTTGGGGACCCCTGCTTTACATTCTGTAATTGTTTGTTGAACTTCCAATTTATGCTTCTTAATTCCTTCACCTTTTTCACACATCCACTGAATCCTCTTCCCATCTGGAAATCATCAGTTATTTATATGCATATATGAGTTTATTTGTTTTATTTGTCAATTTTCCACATGTAAGTGAATTTATATAATATTTGTCTCATTTCACTTAGCACAATGCCCTCTATATTCATTCATGTTATCACAAATGGCATAATGTCATTCTTTTTATAGAGTAATATTTCTCTGAATATATGTACTACTACTTTTTTTTTTTCATTTGTCGATGGACACTTAAGTTGTTTCCATATCTTGGCTATTGTAAAAAATGTTGCAATTAACATAGGGATACATATATCTTTTCATACTAGTGTTTTAGATTTCTTTGAACCAATATCCAACAGGGGAATTTCTGGGTCACATGATAGTTTTATTTTTAATTATTTGAGAAACTGTTTTCCACAGTGGCTATACAAATTTGCATTTCCACCAACAACACACAAAGGTTTCTTCTTCTCCATATTTCCCAAATGCTTGTTGTTTATTGATTTATTAAATTTATTTATTCTGACAGGTATAATAACTCATTGTGATTCAAATTTGCATTTTTTTCATAATCAGTGACATTGAGCATCTTTTCATATGTGTATTGGTCATCTGTACGCCTCTTTCAAGAATATGTATTTAGGTCTTCTGTCCATAAATAAACAAGAATTTAAAAGAAATGATAAGATCTCAGATTATTAGAAAAATGTGTAATTTATGGGTTTTACATACTATTCTCTAGTAACTCCAATAATAAATGTTTATTTTGTTATAATATTTTTTTAAAATGTTTTTTCTCACAAGCCTGTGAGAACAAATATAAGGCATTTTAATGGGATGTTCACATTTACTAATACCTCCGTGGCATGCTCAGAGTCAATGTTAAGAGAGCACCAGATAGGGGATCAGATCTATGGTAGCACAGTGGGCAAAGCGTTGACCTGGCGCTCTGAGGTCACTGGTTCAAAACCCCAGGCTTGCCCGGTTAAGGCACATATACGAGTTGCCGTTTCCCCCTTCTCTCTCTCTCTCTCTCTCTCTCTCTCTCTCTCTCTCCCCTCACTAAAATAAATTAAATAAATAAAAGATATCACCCAAATAAAAGTAAAAAAAATGATATAGATAATTATTGGTATAGCTTAGGTATAAAAACAAGCAAAAAAAAAAAAAGCAGTATTGTCCAGGTTCATAGTTAGATTTGTGGATTAAAATAAACCTATTTGAGGAACACCTGCAGTTCTTAATTTTTTCATTTTAAGATCTTTCACAAAAAGATCTTCACAGGTATTAAAAAATGAACTGGGCCTCAAAGAAATCAACAGAAAAGCCAATATGATTTTTTTTAATTGTAAAACCCCTCATTTTAGTGGGCTGGGATTGTGAAATCTTTTTTTCTTTACTGGTTCTTTTATCAAACAGGTTCAAGAAATATATTAATAATTGCATCTGTAGGTTATTTTTATAACTGATTTATGAGACTAATAAACAACATGCTTGAATATATCTCTTTTTTAAAATTGTTTTGATTTAATTGCCAATAAAAAAAACTGCTGTAGTAGACATAATATGATCTTCAACCAATAACTTTCAAATTTAGATGTTTCTCTTGTAACAAAATGTTTGTATACAGGGAGCATAGATACATCATGTCTGGACTAATCTGTAGATTACATACTAATGTGCCTGTTGATGGAAATTTTCTGAACTGCCAGGCACAAATAACACCATAGTAAATTACACATCTGTGGTAAACCAAAGGCCTGTTTATCCAAAATGATTAGATAACCCTCTTCAGTCTCACTTAAAACCCAATGTTATTCATACTGAAACATATAAAATTATTTACTTTGTAACAAAGCTGGCATTTAAAAGAAATAGAGATATAACATTTATTAAGTGGTGTTGAGATACCTCTCTATTTTGAAGAAAATAAAATTATATCTTTCTCTTACACCATAAAATCTTGCTGAAATAAATATTCAGTGCTATACAAAGCAAGAATTATCATTACAACCATACATCATTTATATAATTTTGAGTTTTAATGATTGCAAATAACATTCACCATTTAGGTCGAAAATAATTTATCATTCAATTATTAATCATGTTATACAATTTTGCACCCAAATTGAGACTTAATCTTGTGTGAATTAATGTATAAGAATATTAGTGTCATTGGTATATGATTCTCTGTGGCTAAATAACAGTCTTGCCATTTATATTCTTCTTTTTTTTTTTGTATTTTTCCGAAGCTGGAAACGGGGATAGACAGTCAGACAGACTCCCGCATGCACCCGACCGGGATCCACCCGGCACGCCCACCAGGGGGCGACGCTCTGCCCACCAGGGGGTGATGCTCTGCCCCTCCGGAGCATTGCTCTGTTGCGACCAGAGCCACTCTAGCGCCTGGGGCAGAGGCCAAGGAGCCATCCCCAGCGCCCGGGCCATCCTTGCTCTAATGGAGCCTCGCTGCGGGAGGGGAAGAGAGAGACAGAGAGGAAGGAGAGGGGGAGGGGTGGAGAAGCAGATGGGCGCTTCTCCTGTGTGCCCTGGCCGGGAATCGAACCTGGGACTTCTGCACGCCAGGCTGATGCTCTACCACTGAGCCAACCGGCCAGGACCCATTTATATTCTTATAAAATAAAAATTAATACTTTATATTATGAAAATGCCTACTAATTATTATCTAATATATGCAAAGTTCTTTTCAATATGTTGGCTTTAAAGGGATTTAATTTAATCATAATCCTCATTTTTTTTTAACTTAAAATGAAGTTGCCTTCACTTTGACAGAGAATGTTTACCTGAAGTGACTTTTTAAAAAATGAATATGTCTTTATAGCAAATGTTGGCAGAATTCTGGCGACATGTCTAGGACAAGAAAATTCTCCAGGACTGTGCAACTAGTAGATAGCAGAGCTGGATTCAAATAAAGAAAACCTTTATTCTAGGTAATTATTATGTCATACTCTTCTGTGAGGACTGAATTTTGTCTTTGAAATATTTTCACATTCATTGTTTCCTTTTTGTCCTTACAGCCAAAACTTTGGTTTATGTGCTCATTATTTAAAAATATTTTTTTTTATTGCGGTAAAGTCCATGTAACATAAAATTTGCCATTTTAACCATTTAAGTGTACAGTTCAGTGGTACTAAATACATTCATAATGTTATGTAACTATCACCATTGTCTACCTTCATAACTCTTTACATATTGTAAACCTAACAGTCTATACCCATTAAATGATAACTCTCAGTCACCATTCTACCTTCTGTCTCTTAAATACCTCATATAATACCTCACATAAGTGGAATCATAAGTGTAAACGTTAGAATAAAAACGTCAGTCACAATGACTATAGATAATAGAATTCTTTACATATGAAAGAAAAAAAGGAAAGAAAATAAGTATAAAGGCTGTATAACCCTTAAATATGTGGAGAGTTTCCCCCACACATCCACCAAACACTTCTCTGTGATACAGCCTGGATGCTCTACAAATCAATTCACTCTGCTCCAATTACCTGGAGATAGCATCAGATACCATAGGTTAAAGATTCAGCCTTATAAGATGTCCCCCCAACCCCACCCACACAGACTTCAGATGTCATTGCAAACCCAAGTTATCACCTGTGTTTCTGACCAACTAACTGCCTATAAATCAGAGGTTCCAATGACCCTCTGACTTTGGATTGATTGAATTGCTAAAGCAGCCCATAGGAGTAGCTAATAGAACTCAGGGAAACATTTACTTACATTTATTAGTTTATTAGATGATATGATAAAGGATACAGATGAACAACGAGAAAAAGAGATACCTCTGGAAAGGTCTGGGAGGGTCTCCAGCACAGACGTTTCTTTCCCTGTGAAGTTGGGCTAACTTACCCTCCCATTGTGGATGTGTTCACCTACTTGAAAGCTCCCTGAACCCCACACTATTGGGATTTTCTGGGAGTCTTTTTCACATAGGCATGATCAATTGTTAACTCCATTTCCAGCCCCTCTCTGGAGAATGTGGAGAGGAGCTGAAAATTCCAAGCTTCTAAACATGGCATGGTCTTTTGGGTGACCAACTCCCATCCAGGAGCTTACCCAGAGTCACTTTACTAGAACAAATGATGTTCCTAGTGCTCTTATCATGTAAAAAATTAAAAGGGTTTTAGGAGCTCTTTGCCAGGAACCAGGGACAGAAATGTGTGTGTGTGTGTGTGTGTGTGTGTGTGTGTGTATACACACACACATACATACAGTGGTACCTTGAGATACGAACAGACCAACATATGAATTTTTTAAGATATGAGCTGCAACTCAGTCCATATTTTTGTTCGAGATCCGAGCGAAATTCCGAGATATGAGTTGTGATTTGGGAAGCTGCCACTAGTTGGCACATTGGCGTACGGGTCCAGTATCGGCAGTTTGATGTGAGTTGACTGACTTAAGAGCTTGGTTACAGAACGAATTAAATTTGTATCTCAAGGTACCTGTGTGTGTGTGTGTGTGTGTGTGTGTGTGTGTGTGTGTGTGTGTGTGTATCTTATCTCGTATACAGTTTTTTCTTTGTGACTGTCTTGTTTTATTAGCAGAATGTCCACAAGGTTTATCCATATTGTAGCATATATTAGAATTTCCTTCCGTTTTAAAGATGAATAATATTCCTTGTTATGTATATTACATTTGCTTGCCCATCATCCCTTGATGGGCACTTGCATTATTTCCATAAACATGTTATAAAAATAGTCTTAAGACCCTGCTTTCAGTTCTTTTGGGTATATACCTGGAAACTGGATCATATGGCACTACTATTTTTAATTCTTTGAGAAACCACCACACTGTTTTCCATAATGGCTGTATCACTTTACGTTTCCACCAATAGTATACTAGGGCTTCAATTTGTCTATACCCTTGCCAACACTTGTTTTCAGTTTTTTGACTGTAGCCATACTAATGGGTAAGAGGTGGTATATTATAGTTTTGATTTGCATTTCCCTGATGATTAGTGACATTGATCATATTTTCATAAGCTTATTGGCTATTCTATTCAACATTTTGTCCATTTTTGAATTGTATTGTTTGTCCTGTTTTGTAGTTGTTGAGTTTTAGGAGTTATGTCTATATTATGGATATTTAAACCCTTATCAGCAATGTGACTTGCAAACATTTTCTCCTATTCTTTGGGTTGCCCTTTTGCTCTATTGATACTGGTTTTGATGCAGAAATTTTAAAGAATTTATGTGGTCCAATTTTTCTATTTTTTCTTTTGTTATCTGTGTTTTGATGTTATATCCAAGATATCATAGCCAAATCTAGTGTCATGAGATGTTTGTCTTATGTTTTTTTTCCAGAGGTTTATTGTTTTCAGCTTTACATTTAAGACTTCCATTTATTCTAACTTAACTTTTACCTCCGGTGTTAAGTAAGGGTCCAACTTCCTTCTTTTGCATGTGGATAATCAGTTTTCTTAGCACTATTTCTTGAAAAGACTGTCTTTTCCTCATTAACTGATCTTGGCACCCTTGTCGAAAATCAATGGACTGTATATATAAATTAAAATTTATTTCTGGCCTCTCTAATTTATTCCATTGATCCATATATTCCTGTCTTCAGGACCATACCACAGTTTGATCACTGCAGCTTAGTAATAAGTTTTGAAATCAGAAGTGTGAGTATTCCAGTTTTTATTTTTTAAAAATTATTTTGGCCACTTAAGTTTTCTTGAGATTCCATATGAATTTTAGAGTAGGTTTTTCAATTTTTGTAAAAAGTGTCATTGAGCTTTTAATAGGGATTGTATTGAATCTATAGATTGCTTTAGACCAGGGGTAGTCAACCTTTTTATACCTACCACCCACTTTTGTATCTCTGTTAGAAGTAAAATTTTCTAACCACCCACCGGTTCCACATTAATGGTGATTTATAAAGTAGGGAAGTAACTTTACTTTATAAAATTTATAAAGCAGAGTTACAGCAAGTTAAAGCATATAATAATAATTACTTACCAAGTACTTTATGTTGGAATTTTGCTAAGTTTGGCAGAATAAATCTTTATAAAACAACTTACTATAGTTAAATCTTTTTATTTATACATTGGTTGCTTCACTACTACCCACCATGAAAGCTGAAATGCCCACTAATGGGTGGTAGGGACCAGGTTGACTACCACTGCTTTAGAGAGTATTGATATTTTAATAATATTAATTATTCCTATCTTTCAACATGGAATGTGTTTTCATTTATTTATGTGATCTTAATTTCTTTTAGTAATGTTTTGTAGTTTTAATTATACAAGTCTCTCACCTCCTTAATTTAATTTCTAAGCATTTTATTATTTTTGATGACATTGTAAATGGAATTATTTTTGTTGTTTCTTTTCAGATTATTCATTGTTGTTATATAGAATTGAAGTTGTGTGTGTGTGTGTGTGTGTGTGTGTGTGTGTGTGTTGGCTTTGTGCTTAGCCACTTTCCTTTGATCATTCATTAGTTCTAACAGTTGTGTGTGAGTGTTTGTGTGTGTATGTATGTATGTGTAATTTTTAGATTTTCTTCTTTATTAGATCATATCATCTGCAAAAAGAGATGAGTTTTTTTTTCTTTCTTTCTAATTCAGTTGCCTTTTATTTCTTCTTCTTTCCTAATTTCTTTGGCTAGAATGTCCAGTACTATGCAAGTGGTTTTTACCTTTGCCTGAACTAAAACAAGCCCTATTTTTCATCTCATTCCAGTTATTCTTCCGCACTTTACTCTCTTCTGTTAGGATCTTCTTAAACTCTAACTGTGATCTTTAAGAGTCTGTGATTTCCTGAAGACTATATAAAGTCTAATTTTTTAGCACAACACTAAATAATTCTTTACAGATACAATCTGAATTCACTTTTTGTTACACTGCACTCTCTGTATGTGGACAACATTTACATTTTTTACTGTGACGCTTTACATATATTTTGCACCTTGCCATTCATAAATTTTTCCCTTTCTTTAAAATCTGAGTCTCCCTGTCACTTAACGTTTCCTTCTTCATGATTCTACAACACTTCATACTAGTCTCATGGCCCTTATTACACTTTTATTCATATTAGCAATAGTTTATCTCTCTACCACAGTTTTTAAATTCCTTCAGGAGAGGGATCATTTATTTCACTTTTACATTGGCATGTTCTCCTGGTCACAGGGAACACAGAATTCTCTAAGTGTAAATGTTCAATACATAGCTGTTTATTGATTGGGATTCTAGACATAGAACTTAAACATATTGAGGAATAAGAGGTATTTTAAAGTAGTATAATTCTGAGATTCTGGACTCGCTTTCTAAGATTCTCTCCCCTTTACATTTCTTTCACAAATGAGATTAAACATAATTTTCTTTGTAATATGAGAAAAATTACTTTTTTCTTGCCTGAAATTCCTGTTTTGCAAGTCCAGAGTGTGGCTCTGTGAATTTTGTATTACAATAAGGGTCACTGAGAAGTGCTATAAGATAAATCAGAAAAAAAGCGTACTTTCTTTTACAATCTAAGAAAAATATCTAACCATTAATCCACTTACTTCCGCAATTCAGCAAATTTCAAAGTAGAAATGCCACATAGGACCAAAAAGGTAAAATCAATAAAATTCCAGTGAGTCCCTCCTGAGTACAAACAAATGGGTCAGTCACACAGAAAAATTGTGTAAATTCTCCCCTCAAAGGGTGGGCTGGATAGTAAGAACATCTCAGGAACAGCAGTATTTGTAAGATAACTACAAATAGTATGGCGTTTTGAGATGAAAGCTAGCTTCTTATACTTGGGATGTTATAATTAGCCTCTATAGGGAGTTTTTTGCAGAAATGTCAAATATGAGTTCATTTCTTGAGATTTCAACAAGCCAAAATTGTACTACAAAACAGATGGTCTGCCCATTGTATCGATCTCCCTAAATTAAAATTCAATAGACACAGTCTTTTAATTAAATCCAATTCTGTTGATGATCAAGTTTCTTTCTGCCAGTTGCCATTCTTAGAAAGACTTCACTAGTTATTGAAATTTATATTTCAATTTAGTAGCTAAATTTTCTTAATTAAAGACCTTATGATCCTTCTTTTGGAAATTATTTATGATCTAAAACATACTGAAACCTAATTCATTATTATTTTTAAAAAATAATATAATTTATAAAACTGTAGATGGTCTCATTTTAGGCTCTCTTTCTAATATTTTGTTGTTTTGGTGAATATATTTACTCCAATTAACTAATAAACTTGTTGAACTTTTGGAACTTTTTTATAGCATAGTAAATATGACTTGTAATCAGGGTATTAATTTTTCTGTCTATAATTGAGTACTTAAAGTGCTAGAATTCAGTCACTTAAATGTTTTAAGCACTTTCTGCAATTTTGTTTGTTTAAAATTTGCCTTATATCTGCAAAAAAAATTGCTGAATAAAGATTATTATTGATTTTGTTCCTTAAATAAATAACCCTAACATATGAACTCAGACTTCACACACCTTGCATTAAGTCTTCTAAATATGACTTTCTTTCTATCCTCACAGTATTTTAATTAACCTTGAGTGCCTTCTATATACTCTTAAGCTCTAACTCTACGTAAATTCTTAGTAAATTCCACTTGAATTAAATGAGTGAATTCAATCCAACTTTATTGCAATTCTACAATTGTTCCTAACCACTAATGGGTATAGCTCTTCATTCTTTTTTTTTTTTTAATATATAGTTTTCTTGTTCTAGATTGTAGCAAACTATATATTCAGTGAACTATCACTCAGTGAAAATCTTTTTAAATCTCAGCATTAGTACTGAAAGCAAATAGGATACTATAACCAAATTGTATTCCTTACAGTTTAATGGCAGAAGCAAGTGAATGCTACTTCTAATTTAAAGTGCTCTATGTTGGTTTAAAGTAGCATTAGGGCATTGAGGAAGAGAAGGTTAACTAACTCTGCTGTGGAAATGTTTCTCACTGTGTATATAAGATTTGAGACAGGTCTTAGAGGATGAGTAAGAAATTCCAAAGCAGAGAAAAAAACACAGAGAAAGGTATGTCCAGGGAATTTTTGAAATTTTGGTATAGCTATAAACTGTGGCTTAAGAAAGAGATGTGTGGCCTGACCAGGCGGTGGCGCAGTGGATAGAGCGTTGGACTGGGATGTGGAAGGACCCAGGTTCAAGAACCCAAGGTCTCCAGCTTGAGCGTGGGCTCATCTGGCTTGAGCAAAAAGCTCACCAGCTTGGACCCAGGGTCGCTGGCTCCAGCAAGGGGTTACTCAGTCTGCTGAAGGCCCGCAGTCAAGGCACATATGAGAAAGCAATCAATGAACAACTAAGAAGTCGCAACGCGCAATGAAAAACTAATCATTGATGCTTCTCATCTGTCTCCATTCCTGTCTGTCTGTCCCTGTCTATCCCTCTGACTCCCTCTCTGTCTCTGTAAAAAATAAATAAAAAAAAGAAAAAAGAAAGAGATGTGTGTCCTGATGGGAAGGAAAGTTACCAATACTGTAATTTATAAGAAATATATATATTTGGTCACTCAGATGACCAAAATATATTTCTCATATATATTTGGTCTTCACCCATAGTTCCTGGATTACAGGTCTCCATATCCTTGGAGTTTTTTGAGCAATGGAACTATCTTGTTATAATATTTGGTCTTTTGTCCTCAGTTTCTGAAAACAGTTAGAGCCATAAAGGTAAAAGGGTGTCTTGTTCATAAAAAGGCCTTTTCCAAAATTACTAGTATTATATCAATGAAAGTGATGTTAAAGCACCTAAGGATGAAGGCTGGTTGCTAGGGGAACCAAGGATGAATGGAAGTTTAGAACTTGCAACTTCATCCACTGACTTCTTTTTTTTTTTTTTGTATTTTTTTTTTTTTTTTGTATTTTTCTGAAGCTGGAAACGGGGAGAGACAGACAGACTCCCGCATGCGCCCGACCGGGATCCACCCAGCACGCCCACCAGGGGCGATGCTCTGCCCACCAGGGGGCGATGTTCTGCCCCTCCAGGGCGTCACTCTGCCGTGACCAGAGCCACTCTAGCGCCTGAGGCAGAGGCCAAGGAGCCATCCCCAGCGCCCAGGCCATCTTTGCTCCAATGGAGCCTTGGCTCTGGGAGGGGAAGAGAGAGACAGAGAGGAAGGAGGGGGGGTGGAGAAGCAAATGGGCGCTTCTCCTATGTGCCTGGCTGGGAATCGAACCCGGGTCCCCCGCACGCCAGGCCGATGCTCTACCGCTGAGCCAACCGGTCAGGGCCCATCCACTGACTTCTGAGGAGGGGAGAGGGAATAAAGGCTGACTCAACCACAAATGGCCAATTGATTAATTAATTATGACTATATAACAAAACCTCCATAAAACAAAGTTCTCAAAAGGAGGGAGTTCAAAGATCTATGCCGGGTAACCAAAATGCTTTTTCATGCCACCGTGCTGGGCCCCAGGCTCCACAGGACAGGAGCCCCTTTGTTTGGCACTTTGCTTTATCTTTCTTTTTATCTGGCTATTGATTTATATTCTTTAATATCCCTTGTAATAAATCAGTAATCTAGGGAGCAAACTGGCCTCCTAAGTTCTGTGAGCCTTTCTAGCATATTAATCAAACCCAACAGGGATCCTGGAAAACCTATGACTTATAGCCAGTCAGTCAGTACAGATAACCATCTGGGCTCGCAGTCTGTGCCTGACGTGGAGGATGGTCTTGAGGGACTAAGCTTTTTTCCTGTGAGAACTGATGCTATCTCTGAGTAGATAGTGTTAGAGTTGAGTTGAATTCTTGGACACCTCACTGGTGTCCTAGAATTACGTGTTAGTGTGAGGAAGCCTTCAAACACACACTGGGGTTGAATCCAGGAACCAAAAGAAAACTCTATGCTTGAGATTTAACACTGTAAAGTATTTTAACAGTCCTGCTGGCCAAGCTGGTGATACTCTGACAAAAACTGATATTATTCACCGGACTGCACTGGCCTATATTGAGATGGGATGAGCTGTGATTGAGGTGTGGCTCGTCCTGGCCTGTACATTGTGAAACAAATAAGAAACTGATTACAATATTTAGGATAGAGTAGACACAAGTAGATTTACTAAGAAGTTCTCCTTGGAACACATTTGTAAGAGGGAGAGGGGCCAAGCCTGGACAGAGAGAGAAGTTGAAGTACAATACAATCGCAACAAGGAATTGTCCAATCCCAAAGGGAGCTCTTGATTTGGAATAACCCTTCAGAATTGTCCCAAATTAGGGAAAGGGGGCATGAATTTGTTCCCCCACATACTGAGATATGGGCTGCTTCTAAGGAGGGAGTATATGCTTGAATGAGAAGTTCCCTATAATTTAGAGCAATACCTGTAAGAGGTCTCAGCTATGATCCACGAGCATCCAACACTTCCAGAAAGCTTGGGAGACTGAGTACCTTATATCTTAAGGGGGTTTAGGCAATGTATCATAGTTTATGATGTGAGCTAAGGCCTCAAAAAATAAGAATGTCTGAGATTGCAACAGTCTTATAATTGCTCCAGGGCAGGATGTGGGATTGTTCAAAGAACAAGATCAACATAATTATTCAACATTGTTTGAACCCAAAATTTGAAACCATGGGTTATTTAAAAATTCTTGTTATTGTCAGTGGAGGCTATATTTCACATCTTGCTATGAACAAAGTCCAACCAAAGTCAGTGGAGTGAAAAAGGAGAGACTTTATTCAGAATAACAGTTTGTAAACCAGGAAGAAACAGTCTTAGTTGGAAACCAAAAGTAGCTCTGCTAAGACAAAGGGGATGCTGTTTTTTGAAGAACACTTTCCACCCATAGTTCCCATATCAGTTAGTTTCGTGTAAATGATATTGTTCAAATTGAAAAATTTTGATGGTTGGTATAAATGCTAATACCGGTACATTGTGGTCGGAGTGGATCACAAGCTATTGGTTAGGTGATTGCATGGCAATGAGGGAACCAGGTACTTCACTGCCTCAGCTGACTTAGACGATGGAAACAGGCAGGCCATAGTATGAGAACCCAAGGGTTCAGGCTGTGGTTCTCCCTAGCGTGCAGAGTATGTAAGAGGCCCTTGTCAGTGACCTGTTGCTAGACTCTGATTTGAATTTAGTCCCAGTGAATCATAAGGAGCCTGAGTCCATCTCAATAGGTAAATTGCTTCTCAGAGTTCACATTAGATAATTTTTTTAGCTGGTCTCCCAGGAAATTTATTTGTCATTCCGAAAGGAAGTGTTTCTTACTTCTTATTGTATGATAGGCCAATCCTGTCCTCAAAACTGCAAAGATTTGTATTTAACAATGGATATAAAATTGCTCAGGGAAACTGTAGTGTATGATATTATAGAAAGCAAGATAATATATATCATTAGCACTTTCAGGAAACAATCTTTCTTTTCTGTGACCTTTTGGGAAAATTCACAGTGCTTAACACTTGAAATTATTGGCATAACTTATCTTCCATCAGGAATTTATTTACTCACCAGAGGAAACCTATAAAATAGTAAAATTTACTTTATGGGTGAGAAATTCAAAACTATTGCTCTAATGTGAATTTCTTCAATAGGGACATTAAATGTGTGCTTATTGACTAAGCAAGGAATATGTAATATATTAATATTAGAAGAGGATCATGGTGAAAATTTTCTCCAAATGTTCAATTATTTGCCAAAGAGTATTTCATAGAAAAAAAGAGCTACAAAAGCTTTGTTTTGAAAAGGATTTACTTTCTAAAAATAAATGTTAGTTTTGTTTTGATGACTGAATTTTTCTGGCCATAGAGCCTAATTTATTGTGGAACTCTTTACAGTTTATGATATTTTTACTGTTCCATGAGAACACTGTGTGATTTAATTCATGTTGAATTCCCATGCGGTATTAGGCAAGCTGATTCTGCTCCTGGCTTCAGAGAGGTATACATGGCTGTGCTAATCAGCTTCTAAAATAGTCCCCCAAAATCTCTTCTTTCCTGACACTCATACCCTGTGTAGTGCCCGTCCACATTTTACTGGTGTTGGTCTTTGTGATTAATAGAATTTGGCAGAATTGATGGCATGTTACTTCTGAGATTGTCTCTCCATTACTACTCAGATGACAGGAAGCCAGCACCATGTCATGAGGACACTCAGCCAGTGGAGAGGCCCACATAATGAGGATTTAAAATCATCAGCCAATAACCAGTGAAGAATGGGGGCCTTCGAACAACAAAGGAACAGCAGCATATCTTCTCCGCATCGTGCCTTCAGATGAGACTGCAGCACAAGCCAACAGTTTGATCTCACTAGAGAGCCTGAATCAGAAGCAACCAAAGAAGTCTCAGCCTGTGTTCCTGACTCATAGAAACAAATGTGTATTATTGCAAGCTGCTAAGTATTGGATAATCTGTCCCACTGCAGTAGATCCTAATGCAATAATTTAAATTCAGCCAAACGGTGCAGTTTATTTCTCTTACCACAGTGATAGGAATGAAGTGGCCACCTGACCTAACCTTGTCCATTCAGAGTGACTGCAGGGATTTTTAGTATTCTAGTACATGGACAGTCTCTACCTTCCTCAATAGTAAAATGTGTATAGGATGGTGAATGTTGGAGACAGTTGGAGGAGACAGCTGCCATTCTAAAGAGGAGAGAATCTCGAGAATTGTGGAGACAGAGCCAGAACCCTGATTTTAAAAATGCTTAAAATTTTATCTTTCCTTTACAACTTCTCACTTTGCAAGACAACCAAGGCCTTTTATTGTTCAAACTAGTTTGAATTGGGTTTTCTGTCACTTGTGACCAAAAAATATCTTAGTGTACACACAAGTAGAAACCATGCTTTTAAAGCTTAAAAAGCTTCTTAACTTCTATTGTATTATCAGAGCACATAGGGTTGACTTGTAAAACATCCTGATTCCCTAGATCACTGATACCAGGCCATTTATATCAAATACTTGCCCAGGGAGCAAATAAAAGCCTAGAAAACAGCTGCTTTTGTTAGTTTGTGAGATTCTGACAGTTTACTGTATATAGAAGATAAAGAATGAATCAATATAAAAGGCACTTCAAAGTTAGAAACAATATTATTTGAATATATAAATTTATCTTTTTAAATAAAATATTAGGTGATACTAGTTAATAAAATTGTTTCAAGTATACAATTTTAAGATATATATTATCTGAATACTGCATTGAATGCCTATCACTCAAAGTCGAATCTTCTTCCATCACCATATATTTGACCCCTTTTATTTATTTATTTAAAAAAAAAAACAGAGACAGAGAGAGAATCAGAGAGAGGGATAGACAGGGACAGACAGGAATGGAGAGAGATGAGAAGCATCAATCATTAGTTTTTCATTGCAATACTTTTGTTCATTGATTGCTTTCTCATATGTGCCTTGACCATGGGGCTACAGCAAACCAAGTAACCCTTTGCTTGAGACAGCGACCTTGGGTCCAAGCTGGTGAGCTTCTGCTCAAACCAGATGAGCCCGCACTCAAGCTGGCGACCTTGGGGTCTCGAAACTGGGTCCTCCGCATCCCAGTCCGACGCTCTATCCACTGCACCACTGCCTGGTCAGGCCTCCCCCTTTTTTAAATTTTTTTATTTATTTATTCATTTTAGAGAGGAGAGGGAGAGACAGAGACAGAGAGAGAGGAGAGACAGAGAGAGAGAGAAGGGGGAGGAGCTAGAAGCACCAACTCCCATATGTGCCTTGACCAGGTAAGCACAGGGTTTCGAACTGGCGACCTCAGCATTTCCAGGTCGATGCTTTATTCACTGCGCCACCGCAGGTCAGGCAATTTTTGTTTTTTTGTTTTTTGCAGAGACAGAGAGAAAGAGTCAGAGAGAGGACAGACAGACAGGAACGGAGAGAGATGAGAAGCATCAATCATCAGTTTTTGTTGCGACACCTTAGTTCATTGATTACTTTCTCATATGTGCCTTGACTGGGGGCTACAGCAGACCAAGTAACCCCTTGCTCGAGCCAGCAACCTTGGGTCCAAGCTGGTGAACTTTTGCTCAAACCAGATGAGCCCGCACTCAAGCTGGCAACCTCGGAGTCTCGAACCTGGGTACTCCGCATCTCAGTCCGAGGCTCTATCCACTGCACCACTGCCTGGTCAGGTCCCCTTTTATTTTTAATGCCCTCCTATCCCCCTCCTCTCTGATAACCATAATACTGTTGTATGTGTCTATGATTTTTTGTTTGTTTTTCTTGTTTGTTCATTTGTTGCTTTCAGTTCAGTCTTATATTCCACATATGAGTCAAATCATATGATTCTTGACTTTTCCTGTTTAACTTATTTTGCTTAGCATGATATTCTCAAGATCATCCCTGTTGTCACAAGTGGCAGTATTTCATCTTTTTTATGGCTGAGTAGTATTTCATTGTGCATATGTACCACATCTTCTTTATCCAATCATTTATCAGAGGATACTTTGATTGTTTTCATGTCTTGGCCGCTATGAATACTGCAATAAACATTGGAGTGCATATATCTTTGTGAATAAATGTTTTCAAATTTTATGGGTAGATACTCAGAAGAAGGGTTATTGGATCATATGATAACTCTATTCTTAATTTTTTGAGGAAACTCCATACTGTTTTTCATAGTGGCTATACCACTATGAAACTTACCTCTTTAAAACTCATTATTATTTGTCTTGTTAATAATAGCCATTTTAAGAGATGTGAGATAGTATCTCATTGTAGTTTTGATTTGCATTTCCCTTACAGATAGCATCTTTGCATGTATCTGCTGGCCATTTTATGTCTTCTGGGAGAAGTTTCTGTTCAGGTCCTATGCTCAATTCTTAATTAGATTGTTTGTCTGGGTTGAGTTGTATAAATACTTTATATATTTGGGATATAAATCCTTGTCAAAGCTTTTGTTTGCAGATATATTCTCTCATTTGGTTATTTTTCTTTATATTTTGTTGGGGGTTTCTTTTGCTGTGCAGAAGCTTTTTGGTTTGATATAGTTCCATTTATTTATTTATTTTTATTTTTTATTTTATTTATTCATTTTAGAGAGGAGAGAGAGAGGGGGAAGGAGAGAGAGAGAGAGAGAGAGAGAGACAGGAGAGACAGACAGGAGAGAGAGAGACAGGGGGAAGAGCTGGAAGCATCAACTCCCATATGTGCCTTGACCATGCAAGTCCAGGGTTTCGAACCAGCGACCTCAGCATTTCCAGGTCGATGCTTTATCCACTGCGCCACCACAGGTCAGGCCTCCATTCATTTATTTCTGTCTTTTCTTCCCTTGCCTTTGGGGTCAAGTTCATAAAATCATTTCTAAGACCAAGGTTCATGGTTTAGAACCATGTTTTCTTTTATGTAATTTATTTTTTCAGATTTTCTATTTAGCTCTTTGATCCATTTTGAATTAAATTTGTACATGGGAACAAACAGAAGTTTAGTTTCATACTTTTGCATTTGACTTTTAGGATTTTTCCGGAATCATTTATAAAAAAGGTTTTCTTTCTTCTATTGTACGTTTTTGACTCTTTTGTCAAAAATTATTCACACATATACATGTGGGTTTATTTCAGGGCTTTCAATTCTGTTCCAATGGTCTGTGTGTCTGGTTTCCTGCTAATACAATGACATATTGCTTATCATCACTTTGTAGTACAACTCCAAGTCAGAGAGTAGGATACAGCTTTGGTCATTTTTCTCAAGATTGCTTTGGCTATTTGGGATATTTGTGGTTCCATACAAATCTGATAACATTTTTGTTCTATTTCTTTTTTAAAATGCCATTGAAATTATGATGGGAATTTTATTAAATTTGTACATTGCTTTGGGTAATATGAAAATTTTAACTATGGTGATTCTTTCTATTCATGACATAGAATATTTTTCTACTTCTTTGTGTCTTTTTCAATATCTTTTAATAATGCTTTGTAATTTTCAGTGTATAAGTCCTACACATTCTTTAAGTTTATTCCAAGACATTTAATTCTTTTTGTTGCAATTTTAAAATAATTTTTTTCCAAAAGAAATTTTATTGTTAGTATATAGAAATACAATGGATTTTTGTACATTGATTTTGTATCCTGCAATTTTACCATTTTTTAAAATTGTTTCTAGTAATTTTTTTGGTAAAGTCTTTAGGATTTTCTATATAAAGAACATATTGACCCTATATAGCCACAACAATATTGAGAAAGAAGAACAAAGTTGGAGTAATTATGCTACTTACTATCAGACTATATGACAAGGTTATTGTAATTAAAACAACATGGTACTGGCATAAAAACAGACATATAAATCACTGGAACAGAATAGAAAGTCCAGAAATAAACCAAAACTTTTATGGTCAATTAATATTTGACAAAGGAGGCAAGAACATACAATAAGATAAAAAGACAGTCTATTTAATAATTGATGTTGAAAACATTAGTGCAAAATAAAGATGAAACCAGACCACCTTCTTCAGCATACACAAGAGTAGACTTAAAATGGATTAAATATTCAATATTAGACTCAAAACCATAAAAAGTCCTAGAAGAAATATGCAGTAAAATCTCAGACATTTCTTGCAGCAATATTTTTTCTGATATAGCTCCTTAGGCAACAGAAACAAAAAATAAATAAACAAATGGGACTACATCAAACTAAAATGTTTTTGCACAGCAAAGGAAACTATCAAGTTAATGTAAAAACAACCCATTGAATTTGAGAACATATTCACTAATGATACATCTGATAAAGAAGTTAATATACAAAATTTGTAAAGAACTTATAAAACTCAACAACAAAATCAACAACAATCCAATTAAAAAACAGTCAAAGGGCCCTGGCCGGTTGGCTCAGAGGTAGAGCGTCGGCCTAGCGTGTGGAGGACCCGGGTTCGATTCCCGGCCAGGGCACACAGGAGAAGCGCCCATTTGCTTCTCCACCCCTCCGCCGCGCTTTCCTCTCTGTCTCTCTCTTCCCCTCCCACAGCCAAGGCTCCATTGGAGCAAAGATGGCCCGGGCGCTGGGGATGGCTCTGTGGCCTCTGCCCCAGGCGCTAGAGTGGCTCTGGTCGCAACATGGCGACGCCCAGGATGGGCAGAGCATCGCCCCCCTGGTGGGCAGAGCGTCGCCCCTGGTGGGCATGCCGGGTGGATCCCGGTCGGGCGCATGCGGGAGTCTGTCTGACTGTCTCTCCCTGTTTCCAGCTTCAGAAAAATGAAAAAAACAAAACAACAAAAAAAAACTCTTGAGAAAAAAAAAAAATAGTCAAAGGACCTGAATAGACATTCTCCAAAGAGAACATACAGATGGTCGAGAGACATAAAAAGATGCTCAAAGTTACTAATCACCAGAGAAATGTAAATTAAAACTTTAATGAGATACTACCTCACATCTGTAAGAATGGCTTTTTTAGTTACAACAAACAACTAGTGTTAGCACGTATATTGAAAAAAGGGAATCACATAAACCTTGGGTGACAAGGCAAATTGGTGCAGCCACTGTGGAAAACAGTATGGAGTTTCTTCAGAAAATTAAAAATAAAATTGTCTCATGACTCAGTGATTTCACTTCTAAGAATTTATCTGAAGAAACTCAAAACGCTAATTTAAAAGAGTATATACGGCCTGACCTGTGGTAGCGCAGTGGATAAAGAGTCGACCTGGGACACTGAGGTTACCAGTTCAAAACCCTGTACTTGTCTGGAGGAGGCACATATGGAAGTTAATGCTTCCTGCTCCTCCCCCCTTCTCTCTCTCTCTTTCACTCTCTGTCCTCTCTAAAGTGAATAAATTTTAAAAAAAAGTTTAAAATTGCTAAAAAAAAAAGAATATATGCACCCCTCTGTTCATTGCCATGCTATTTACAATAACCAAGATTTGGAAGCAATCCAAGTGCCCATCAGTAGATGAATGGATAAAAAAGCAGGGTTACATTTACACAATGTAATACCGTTCAGCCATAACAAGAAAGGAAATCTTACCTTTGGAGAGTGGATTTGGAGAGTGTTTTGCTAGATGAAATAAGCCAGTCAGAGAAAGACAAATACTATATGATATCACATATAGTTTAAATCTAATGAACAAAATAAACAAACAAAGTTCAGAGGGAAGGAGGGCTTGTAAACTTGTTAGAAAAAGGGAAGGGTTGGCCTGACCTGTGGTGGCGCAGTGGGATAAAGCGTCAACCTGGAACACTGAGGTCGCCGGTTCGAAACCCTGGGCTTGCCTGGTCAAGGCACATATGGGAGTTGATGCTTCCTGCTCCTCCCCCTTCTCTCTCTCTCTGTCTCTCTCACTCACTCCTCTCTCTCTAAAAAAAATCAATAAATAAAATATTAAAAAAAAAAATCTCCAGCCCTAGCCATTTGGCTCAGTGGTAGAGCGTCGGCCTGGCGTGCAGAAGTCCTGGGTTCGATTCCCAGCCAGGGCACACAGGAGAAGCGCCCATCTGCTTCTCCACCCCTCCCCCTCTCCTTCCTCTCTGTCTCTCTCTTCCCCTCCTGCAGCCGAGGCTCCATTGGAGCAAAGATGGCCCAGGCGCTGGGGATGGCTCCTTGGCCTCTGCCCCAGGCGCTAGAGTGGTTCTGGTCGCAACAGAGCAACGCCCGGGAGAGGCAGAGCATCGCCCCCTGGTGGGCGTGCCGGGTGGATCCCGGTCGGGTGCATGCGGGAGTCTGACTGTCTCTCCCCGTTTCCAGCTTCAGAAAAATACAAAAAAAGAAAAAAAAAGGGAAGGGTTCAAGCAAAACAAAACAAAATAAATCCTCATAGGCACAGTATGGTAATTACCAAAGGGGAAGGAGAATAAAAGAGAGTAAAGGTGGAATAAATGATGCTGAAAAAATACTTGACTTTTGGAGATGAACACAAAATATAATATACAGATGACATATGATAGAATTGTACACATCATTTGAAACCCATATAAATTTTATTAACCAATGTCACCCCAACAAATCCAATAAATTCTTTTAAAAGAATTATACCATCTAGTGCCAGTTTTACTTCTTTATTCCCAACTTATATGTCTTTTATTTCTTTTTCTTGTCCTATTACTCTTGCTAGGACTTCCAGAACCATGTTGAATAAGAGTGGTGAGGATGGACTTCCTTATTTTATTTTTGATCTTAGATAAAAAACTTTCAGTTTTTCACCATTGAGTATGATATTAACTTAGGGTTTGTCATGTATGAACCTTTATTATATTGAGGTACTTTCCTTTTAAACACATTTTATTGAGTGTTTTAATCATAAATAAATATTATACCTTGTTAAATGCCTTTTTTGCATCTATTGATACGTGCATATAATTTTATCCTTTATTCTGTTAATGTGGTATATTACATTGATAGATTTAGGTATGTTGAACCATCCTTGTGCCACTGTAATAAAGCCCACTTGATTGTGCTGTATTTTTTTTTTAATGTATTGTTGTATTTGACTTGCTAGTATTTTGTTTAGGATTTTGCATCTATGTTTATCAGAGATTTTGTCTATATATTTTTTGTGCTTGTTATTCTTACCTGGTTTTGGTATCAGTGTTATGTTGGCCTCATGAAATGTGTTTAGAAGTATTGCCTCTCTACAATTTTTTGGAAGAGTTTGAAAGAATAAGTATTAAATCTTCTTTGAGTGTTTGGTAGAATTCACTAGTGAAGCCATGTGGCCCTGGAGTTTTACTTTTTGGGAGGTTTTTGATGGCTGTTTCAATTTTCTTTCTGTTGATTGGTCTGTTTAGATTTTTCAGTTCTTTGAAATTCAATCTAGGAAAGTTATATATTTGTAGAATCTTATCTATTTCTCCTAGGTTATTGAATTTGGTGGCATATAGTCTTTTATAGAATTCTTATAGTGACCCTTTGTATTTTGTGATGTCTGTGGTAGCTTGTCTTTCATTTCTAATTTTGTTTGAGTATTTTCTATTTTTCTTTAGTGAATATAGCCAGGGTTTGTCAATGGTATAATTTTTTCAAGGAACCAGCTCTTTGTTGCATAAATTTTTATAGTCTTTTTGTTCTCTACTTCATTTTATTCTGTTCTAATTTTTATTACATCTTTTCATCTGTTAATTTTAAACTGCTTTTGTTTATTTTTTCCTAGTTCTTTAAGGTATAATTTTAGATTGTTTAGGAAAGGGTTTTTTGTTTGTTTGTTTATTTCTAAAGATAGGCCTGTAATGAAATGAACTTCCCTCCTATTACTGCTTTCACTGCATTCTAAATGTTTTAATAAATCATATTTTCATTCTCATATGTCTTTATATAACATTTAAAAATTTTTAAATTTATTGATTGATTTTAGAGAAAGAGAAGAATGGAGAGAGGAAATGAGAGAGAGATAAAAATAAACAACAACATTGATTTGTTGTTCCATCCTTTTATGCATTCATTGCTTGATTCTTATTTATGCCCAGACCAGGAACTAAACTTGTAACTTTGGTGTAGCAAGACAACGCTCTAACTAACTAAGCTACCCAGCCAGGAGTGTGTCTATATGGCTTTGATCTCATCTTTTATTTTTATGTCTTCTTTAACTCACTTGTTTTTTGGTAGTATGTTGTTTAATCTCTGTGTGTGTGTGTGTGTGTGTGTGTGTGTGTTTGTGCTTCTTTTTGCTGTTTATCTCTAATCTCAAAGCACTGTGGTCAGAAAATATGCTTGGTATGATCTCAATCTTCTTAAATTTGTTAAAGCTAGTTTTTTGTCCTAACATATGGTCTATCCTTGGGTATGTTTAATGTTCCTTAGAGAATAATGTATAATCTGGTATTTTCATATAAAAGACTGTGTGTTGGGCAAACCAATGTGTTTCAAGTGTGAAACAAGTGAATTAGGTTAGATCGCTTGTATTTTTCATTGGTGCGGGTCAGCACCATGTGTGTATGTAGTCTGTGGAAGGCTGAGGTGCTTGCCTTTGGGGCGGGAGGGGGGCAGATTGCAAATTGCATATTGCCTTCTTGCTTAGGAGGAGCCATTGTTTGCTATTGTTTGCTGGAGAAGGGGTTTATTCCCCCAGCCAGTTTTGCTTGGGAGTCCAGAGAGAGAGTGCACTGAGGGGCTTGGGAGCTCTGAGATTTTGGCCTGGCCTGTTTGGCTGGGGAGTGCTGTCTTGTTTGTGGGGGCCTGTGAGTTTGAGTGAGTCTAGAGAGAGAAGGGGTAGTGGTCTTCCCTGCTTGTTTGCTCATCCCCCATTATGAGGCTTTAATAAACAGAATGGCCCACCATTTTCTGGCTCCACTGTTCTTTTAGCTTCTGCCCAAATCCAATGAGAACCTGCATGGCCACAGGAGTGGTCCCTGGCCTTACACAGTGAAAATGTCAATTATTTCCATTTGGTCTAATGTGTCATTTAAGGCCTTTAATTTTTATTGATTTTCTCTTTAAGTGGTCCATCCATAGTTGTCAATGGAGTATTCAGATATCCTACTATGATCGTGTTTTTGTCAGTTTCTGCCTTAGTTCTGTTAGTAGTTGCTTTATATATATTGGTGCATCTTGATTGGGTACATATATGTTGAAAGTGTTTTATCTTTTTAATGTAGTGTTCCTTCTATCATTATTAAATGTCCATCTTTGTCTCTTGTTATCTTGAAATCTTTTTTGCCAGATATATGTATGGTTACACCTGCTTTTCTGTGGATGCCATATTCTTGGAGAATCATTTTCCACCTTTTTCCTTTGAGTCTATATGTGTCTTTGCAACTGTATGTGTCTCCTGAAGTCAGCATATGGTTGGATTTTGTTTTTTTGATCCAATATGCTATGCTGTGTCTTCTTATTGGCAAATCCAGTCCATTTACATTTAGGGTAATTATTAATGTATGAGGATTTCCTATATTCATTTTATCTTTTGTTTTCTGGTGGCTCTATGCCTCCATTGGTTCTTTTCCTTTGTGTTTCTGTTTGTTGTTTTTGTTTGGTGGTATCTTTAATTTTTTCCTGTGCCATCTTTTTTTAAATTATGTGTCAGAGTTTTGCTTTTCTCTGTGTGTGTGGTTACATTTAACTTTATGCAAATTAAATTTTCATATATACAGTAGTCTTTTTTTCTTAATGCATCTAATTTCAACCCCCTTTGTAAACTCAGACCTTTACCTCTACTCCTTTTATGTTTTTCTTGTCACAAATTATCCCTATTTATGCTATGAGTTTATTTCTGAATTGCAGTAGCTATTGTCTTCTTTCTTTTTTTAATGTTATTTTCTTTAACCTTTATGTGATATTTACTTGTATAGTACCCTGTTCTTAAAAAAAAAAAAAAAGGTATCCTGCTTCTTTCTGCTTTTGGTGATCTCACTTATCTTTTGTAACCATTTGTTCTTTGTTTCAAGTAGAATAGTCCTCTTGAGTATTTCCAGCAATACAGATTTTCTGAAGGTAAATTCCTTCAGTTTCTGTATGTCTTAAAAAGTCTTTATTTCTCACTCATATCTAGAAGATAACTTTGCTGGATATATTATTCTTGGCTGGCATTTTTTTCTCTTTCAGTAGTTTGAATTTTGGATTCCACTCTCTTCTGGCTTGTAAGGTTTCTGCTGAGAAATCCAATTATAACCCACTGGGATTTCCTTTATAGGTTACTGCCTTTTCCCCCCTTGCTGCCTAAATAATTCTTTCATTTTTGTTAATTTTTTGACAGTTTTAATACAATGTGCCTTGAGATAAGTAGGTAGTTTGTTTGCTCTTTGACCTTGAGGATCTACTTCTTTTCATAGGTTTGGGAAATTCTCTTCAACTATTTGTTTGGATAGGCTCTGTTCCCTTCTCCTTCTCTTCTTCTCATTTACCTATTGTTTTTAAGTTGCTCTTTCTGATGGAGTCAGATAGTTCTCATATTGCTCTATCATTTTTTTAACTCTTAAGTCTCTTTCTTGTTTCCTCGCATCATTTGTAGATTTCTATCTTTGATATTAGTAATTCATTTCTCCATTTGGCCATCTCTATTTCCTAAGCTTGGTAGTTCATTCTTTATCTCTTTCACTGAGTTCTTTTTCTCCATAATTTCTATTTGGTTCTTTTTTAAGTTTTAATCTTTTTGATAAATGTTGGGCAGATTAAATGTATTATGCTCACATTGTTAAAGATGGCACTGCCCACGTGGAAGCCCGTCGCCCAGGTGATAATATTAATTGCCCTTCTTGCTTGGGATGGGCGTGATTATACTAACGTGTGTTGGAGGAGGGCTTTCACGCCAAAAGGTTTTAAAAGGAAGAGAGACCACGTTGTTCCAGGAGAAGGGTGATTACATTCTAGGAGGAGCCCATGCTGTAGGAGAGCAGAAGGAAGCCATGTGGAGGAGAGGAGAAGCAGCCAAGATGGCGGAGTGCTGAAGGTGAAGCCAGTTTGTACAGAGTTTATACAGAGAGAAGGAGATGGAGAACAGAGGTGAATAAGTCTGGTGAGCTAGAAACCTTAGATTCTAGGAAACTCGGATAAGTCAGTAGCTTTGTGAGTGCTGAATGAGCGGGTTTTGGAGCCCAGTGTGTATTTTTACTTGCCCGCCGGGTGCAAGATAGGATTAAAGATATTGGCCCACCAGTTCTTGGCTCCGTTGTTTCATTACCATCTGTCCGAATCAAATGCAAACCTTCATGGACCAGGCGGCTGCGATGGTGGCCATGGGTACTGGCTTTATAATAAAGTACTCATTTGTTTATTTATTTTAATTCTGAGTTCCTAAAACTGCCTATCATTGTTTTCTTCAATTCAAGATTGACTCAGAACTGCAATCTTGAATTCTCTGGATTGTAAATCACATAATTTCACGTTTTTAAGTTTATTTTCTGGGGATTGTAAATTTTCTTTCTTTCTTAGCTACCTCATTATCTTGGTTATGTTACATAAGAAATTTCCAAACCTGTATTTTTTATTGGTTTATTTGAGCCAAACTGTCAACAATTTCTGGGAAGCAAAGTCTCAATGGATTGTAAAAATGTTCTGGAAAATGGTGATTTTACCTCTTATTTTATACATTAGAAACAAAGATAAAGATGTAAGTGGGTTACATGAAATTAGTTGGTAATAGATTAAGAAGGCGGGACAAGGCAAAGTAGGGAAATCTCTGGGATTGGATAAAAAGTAAAATTATACATACTGAAACTTGTTTTACATAGGCAGGAATAAGATAATTAACAGTTAACAATTAATATGATAACAATAACAAGGAAGGGGTTTGTTAGTCCCCCCCCCTCTAGTGGGATGCATGCCCTGAGGGTGCAAGAAAAGAAGATAATCCTTACATTTCAAAGACATGTTATCAGCTATGTTATTGTAGATGCAAATGACAACAGACAGGCTGCTTAGTAAACAAAGGTAAGCATTGACCTTTGTTTAGAGAAAAATACCACCCTAGTGCATGACTATCCACCATGAAGGCTTTCCCCGAGCTTGTCAGATTCAGCAAGTGGCTCCTTTTTCCTCCACAGTTATTCATAGTATTTGATTGATTCCTTCTCTTTCTAGGCATCTATGTATAAGTGTCACTTCTCTAGTAAATTGACAAGCAGTTTTTCTATTGTTTTCTGGTAGGTGGTACTGAAGCACAAGTTATTTTATTTCTCTTGCACTGCTCTGGCTTTTCAGGTCTCCATGGGGAGGTGGAAGATGTCTTGTGTTTCTCAGGAAGGTGAGCATCTTCTTTTTATTAAGGTCATCTTGATCTTAGGGAATTAACCCTTCAGGGAAATGTGGTGGGTGATGCAGTTCCAAACCGGTAAATCCCAGTGCTTTTCTCTGAAACCAGATGCTGTTGGCAGTACAGTCATTATGGATGGGGGTGGGGTGAGCTGGGCAGGCTGGCTGCTGCCTTTGTTGCTTTGCTCTTTCAGTAATGATAACTGGCAGACCTCAGTAGCTTCCACTTCTATATCTTCACCCAACCCTGACATTAGTTGCAGAGTGTTCCTGTCACCCAGGGAAAAAATGTTTCTCTAGAACCAGTTCTCAAATTTGCAGATAATGTGCCCTGTGATTCAATACTCACTGTTTCTTCTGGGGCCTTCTGTTAGCTCTGGGAGGGTCAAGGGAGGTGGCCAGGCTCTGTGGCTTTAATTTTCTGTCTGAAATTGCCAGACAGCCATGACCCATCTCTATGTTTTGTCTCCGCTCAGGTCACTGGGTTTAGCCACAGTGTGTACTGATCAACTGCTACATAAATGCTCACTAATCTCTCTGCTCTTCTTGGCTAAGGGGAGAGGGTGCCAGTGGCAACCTGATTCTTCCTCTCTCCAGGTTGAGGCCCACAATGAGTTCCAGGTTGCAAGTTCTAGGAAGTGTTTCTAGCATCATCTCAGCTCTTCTCCCTTCTCACCTCCCTTGTTTGCTCCCACTTATCCACCTTTGGATGTTTCAGTATATGTGTGTGTGCGTGTGTGTGTGTGTGTGTGTGTGTGTTGAGTAGAGAATCCTTTATTGAATTATAACTATTTAATTGAAACTTGAAAGGGAGAGACCAAGGGAACCTATTATGCAACCATTCCTTTTATGTCCTGTAAAGCCAGTGGCCAGGGCCACCATCACAGCAGCCTGGCCCATGCAGGTTCGCATTGGATTTGGACAGTCGGTAAAGAAACAACGGAGCCAAAAACTGATGGGCCATGGTCTTTAATCCTAGCTTGCACCTGGCGGGCAAGTAAAAACACACACTGGGCTCCAAAACCCACTCACATTCAGTGCTCACAATGCTACTGACTTATCCGAGTTTCCTAGAATCACAGGTTTCTAGCTCACCAGATTTATTCACCTCTGTTCCCCATCTCCTTCCTTCTCCCTGCACAAACTCTGCACAAACTGCACAAACTGGCTTCTCACTCAACACTCTGCCATCTTGGCTGCTTCTCCTGGCCTCTTCCACATGGCCTTTCTCTGCTCTCTTCTCTCTAATGGTAATCTCAGGAACCAAGAAAGCAAGCTCCCGTTCTGCCCCTATTTTATAGTGGAGAAATCCAAACCTTTAATCCAATATACAAAATAGGGAAGTCTCTAATACAAAGTCACTTATCTGGGACATGATGGGATTGCACCACCCCACATCAAAAAGGGTGGGAAAGGCTTAATCCCAAAACCAAGCCACCTGGGCAACGGCCTCCACGTGGGCAGCGCCATCTTTAACAAAGTGAGCATAATACATTTTATCTGCCCAACATGTCCCTAGCCGTTTTTATAACAAAAGCTATTTACCTACTTTATAAAAATGATCTCACTATTAATTAGATTTTAATTTTTATTTATTTATTTAATTTATTTATTTTTGCAGAGACAGAGAGTCAGAGAGAGGGATAGATAGGAACAGACAGACAGGAATGGAGAGAGATGAGAAGCATCAATCATTAGTTTTTTGTTGCGACACTTTAGTTGTTCATTGATTGCTTTCTCATATGTGCCTTGACCGCGGGCCTTCAGCAGACCAAATAACCCCTTGCTCAAGCCAGTGGCCTTGGGTCCAAGCTTGTGAGCTTTGCTCAAACCAGATAAGCCCGCACTCAAGCTGGTGACCTTGGGGGTCTCAAATTTGGGTCCTCCGCATCCCAGTCCAATGCTCTATCCACTGTGCCACCACCTGATCAGGCAGATTTTTATTTTTAAAGTGTATTATGAACATGTTTCTGTGTTGACAGATATAAATATGTTAATTTGTTTATTGAACTTGACATCAGAATAATTATTTTACTATTTATTTTTCCCTATCTTAAGGAAAAACCATGTCTCAGGCTCATTATGATAAACACAACTTTACAAAAGAATGGCTGGAAACATGACTAAGGCGGCTTTGGCTTTGTTGAGACTTGTTTGAGGAAACAACTAAATGTTATTTTCTCTTGCTCAGATAACAAGTAGTTGTGGCTAGATGAAACTTGGGATGATTCTGAGAGCTGAGTCAGAATTAGCACAAAGTTTTAAGGCAAATTTTATATCTTGAGAAAAGTGTGAGGCATACAGAGAACATTTTGTTTCAACCTAAAAACCTGACCTTCTTCTTTATGATGGGCATGACAGTGTGGTAGCAGTGGGAAACTCTAAATAGGCCCTCAAGACACCTGAGTTCTGAATCTAGGACTGTCACTGCTTGTAAATATTTTAACAAAGAGGGTCTCTTTCCCTTAGAAATTTATTAGAAGTATTTTAACTTTGCTATCTTATTAGTCCTGAAGATTAGATTGAAAGATGTACATTTTTTTTTTTTTTTACCGAGACAGAGTCAAAGAGAGGGATAGACAGACAGGAAGGGAGTGAAATGAGAAGCATCAATTCTTTATTGCAGCTCTTTAGTTGTTCAATGATTGCTTTTTCATATGTGCCTTGACTCAGGTGGGTGGGTCTACAGCAGATTGAGTGACCCCTTACTCAAGCCAGCAACCTTTGGGCTCAAGCCAGCGACCATGGGGTCATGTCTATGATCCCATGCTCAAGCCAGCGAGTGACCCTTCGCTCAAGCTGGTGAACCTGTGCTCAAGCCAGATGAGCCCATGCTCAAGCCAGCAACCTCAGGATTTCAAACCTGGGTCCTCTGCATCCCAGTCTGACACTATCCACTGCGCCACTGCCTGGTCAGGCCAAGAAGTACTTTTTAAAAACACATGGCTAGTCATATCTTCCTTCTCAGATATTTTTATTTAATTTGAAATTTCCCCTTTTAACTAAAAACAAAACAAACAAAAAACCCTGGAGAAATATGAAATTTTCTTATTATTGTTCTATCTATAGCTGTCTACTTTGGAATATATTAGTTCATTTAAATGGTTTTATTTAACAGTATTTTGCAAACTAATTTTAGTGAATGATTTAAGTGTCAAACATCTTGATTAACATCTTTCAAGTTAATATCAATCATTACAGCTCTTGGTAAAAAGTTTAGAGCTGTTGTTTCCATGAATATTAAATGATTGCTAAACTTCTCTTACAAGCAATTTGGTAGATAAGAGTAAGTTATATATGTGAGGGTTATATTTATCCATCATAATTTCCATTCGATATATCCTCTAATATCAATAGTAATTTGTCCTACCGTCCAAAGTGGACACATTATAGGTTCAGTGCCACTCTAGGCTTTGAGACTAAGAATGTCCTTATTAAGAAGAAACTTTATAAACTATAGCCTAATAGTTTAGGCAGAGAGAATTTAGTCAAATTCTCTGATGTTGTCAATTTGCCATTAATATCTGCTTTTGAAATTCTGTTCTTGCCTTATTTCTTGGTGCCTGAAATACGTGTTGATTTCTTTCTTCTACAGAAAGTAAATTCTGTGGAGGTAGACACTTTTGTCTGCCTGTTCACAGATATGACCCCAGGCTAGAACAAAACCTTGAATTCAGTATATGCAAAATAAATCATTGTTGATTTGTTAATTAATAGCATCATGCTGTTCTGTCCCATGCAGCTAGGGTTTTTCCTACTCCTGAATGCTAGTTCCAAGTCAGGCACCCAGACATCTGCCTTAAAATCTCTCTCATTATTCTTGGTTCCATATGCTACCAGCTCCTGGACTATTTGACACTAGAACCCAAATACCTGCTGCTCCAGGTGGTTGAACATCTGCCTGTTTGGGCTGCTGCCTGTGCCTGGTCACCATAGTCTTTTATTTCTTTGTTCTATTGCCTGAGCTGTTTACCCTCATATCTCAGAGGGCTTAATCTGGCTCTACTCACCTGTTCCTCTGCAAAATGAATCTAATCTCTAGGTCCCAATCCTTACTTGTCTGCCTTCCTCAGTTCCCACTTGGCTCACATCCTTACAGGACTTACTGTACTTGAAACCTAGTTAATGACAGATCTTTCATTTGAACAGCATCCAACGAATTTTTTCATCCTCTCCAAATTGAAAAGCTTTGCAAAAAGAGTCAGGGCTCACTGTCATCCAAAGGGCTCATCACCAGATGCTTTCAATCCCTTTATGTCCCCTGTACCTTGGGCAAGTTACTAACATTCTCTGAACCTCTGTTTCTTCAAAAGCACAGTGGAATTAAAGAGCTAGCATTTTTGGAAGTACATAGCATGGCCCTTGGCATCTAACAGTTATATGTAAATTAGGTTTCCTTTATTCTTTTCCTTAAAGGGAAATAAAGGCTCGGATTTGGCCAACACCTGCCTTAGATATCGAGGTCTTCCTAGTGCAGGTGTCTTGCGTCTGATCTGCTTGCCCGGCCCTGTCTGTTCAGCTTCATCCTGCCAGCTCCTCCTTCCTGATTATTGGCATGACTCTGATGGCTCACTTCTGGCGTTTCTGCCTGCACCTCAGTTCTGCTGTACATGCTGATATCTGCCTGAATCTCAGAATACAGCCCCTTTGTTTGTTCTGCCTTTAAATCCCTGACATAATCAGCCTAACTCTTGTTGTCTTTCAGTGTCTTTTGTTTGATGCATGTAGGATTTAGGAACTCCAATTTAAGATAAGGCTGTTAAGAAGCTGAGAACTCTGTTCCCTTTTCCCCAATGCTTTGAAAATAAGTCTCAATGCAGTGGAATATTTTTCCTAAAGTAATGAGTATATGTCTGAGTTGGGCTGAAACTCAGGTCTTTCAGAGGTTTTGTCCATTGATTCATTCATCCTGCCCTTTGTCTCTCATCCATAATCTACTCCCATCAGTGGGAGGTCACTGAAACTATTAGCTAGCAAATTCTTACTTCACTCCTATGGCAATAGAAATATCTTATGCATCATTTCATGAAGGATACAGGCTAAGAACATGTTATATTTTTAGGAATGACTCACTTCTGAGAAAAAAATATGTTCCCTGGTTCCTAATCTACTTGACATTAAGCTTAAGTAGAGAAATTTTTACTTAGTTCTGTTTTTTTATTTCTTTAACATGAAAGTTCTAAGAATGACACTCCTTTTCTGAACTTCTGTAGTGTAAGGAGTGGATATACTTAAAATATAATTGCAATACATAATATTTAACTAATTTGCCTTGTCCTAAATAATGCTATTATGCTCACAAAAGATTGTGAGCTCCTAGAGAAAAGGCTTAGTCATCTTTGATGATTTGGTATTTAGTACAATGCTCAGGCAACATTTTTCTTTATGAATACATTCTTCAGAACTAGCTTATGGCATGGAAAATATACGGCTGTTTCTTTAGAACCACTCGATGACAAAGAGAATATAGGACAGTTTAAAACCCACCCATACTTTGAAAACCATGAGACAGGCTTAGTATTGCTTTGGTTATCTGATAAGGGATCTGAGACATCCTTATACGTTTCCCCTGCAATTAAGAAAAACTCTCTATACTCATGAGGAAACTTCTCACTCTAACCTTTTCTGTATTTTGTAAGAACAAATTCCTCGGAGCCTGTCTCAGCTTCTTCCCTTCGGGGCGAGGAAGGCAGAGGACGGGTTTTCAGCAGCAGAATTTGAGCTTGTTAAGTTATATCTCGTACAATCATGGAATTCAGACATACAAATTTTCCAGAGAGATGAAAAAGCAGGTAAAACACTTCAGATACAAAGATTCCAGACTGTTCTACCTTGTAAACAGGTGGGGGGTTTTCTCTTTTTCCTCCTAAACAGAAATTAGCTTTTTTTTTCTTCCCCCCAGTGGTTTCCTGTGAAGCAGAGTCAGAGATTCTCATGCACAGGGCTAAAATGTAAGTAACCAACCAGTTCAGTGAATGCTTTAAACCCAGAAAAATTTCCTGGCTTATGAAGAATGCCAGCTAAAGGAGTGGCAGGCCCACGGTTTACTTCCTTCTGCTCCTGCCCTTCCTACCACCCTGAAATGCTCACTCCCTTCTTTACCACTTTGCAGGACTGAACTTGCTAGTGGACATCTGGTTGGAAAGCAATCCTCTTGTGGCTGAACCCAGTACATACAGCATGTGCAGTTCAGCATGTAAGATACATGAGTTCTTGCCCACAACCAAATACCAACTTACCTAGCTAGATCCAGGCACATCATTTATTAGACTTAATTTTTTAGTTGAGGCTCATATATTTAAGAAACAGCAATAGCAGTTATTAAGATAAATAGCAAAGAGTCTTTTTTTGTTGTTGTTAACTGAAGATTACAATTTCTAAAAACTTTTTAAATTTTATATATTCTGTAAGCTGAGTTTTAAGCAGAGTAATTGACATCTTCCAATTCAAGGTAGCAGACTAGGGAACAGTGAAATAAGTTTAAATAGCATTAGATTTACAGATCTTTGGATTTTATCTATATTATATTTCTCTGTAAAAAGGGGTATATTCTTACAAAAATTTTAAAGATATCTACATGTTATTGTGAAGTACTGTCATTCTATTTCTCTCCTTTCTACACCCTTTGTTGTTTTATTTATTCAGAAGGAGGTTTGAACTCAGAGAGGTGAGATGCACTTAAGGATAAATGATAAGCAGCCCTAACTTTTCTTTCCTATATAATTTATGAAGGTCAAATAAATAGTGTTTGCTTAATAGCTTTCTGACAGGATTTTTGCAAATATTAACTGACCAAGGGGATTTAGGCTTTTTTATTTTGTTTTGCAGACCTGGCATTTCATTTTGCTTCACCCCCTGGGCTCTTTGGAATGTGTGGGTTATGAGTGAGCCTCATTATAGAGTTGAGCTGGGTTTCACCAGAGGAAACCACTGGCCATTGCAGGAAATCAGGTAAAAGGAGACCGACGTGATGAAAGTAAGAGGAAATGCTTCAAACATGAACATGGCTCATGAAGGAGAAAACCAGTTTATTTGGTGGTAGAGCCAGTTACAGTGGAGGGATTTAGACATTTTGCCCAAAGAGAATAGCAAAGAGTTTAAAGAACAGAGTATGATAGTAGTACTTTTAATTATAGATATAAATTGCAACAGATATTCTTTCATTTTATTCGATTTAATTCTTTTATTATTTATCTATTAATTCAGCATTTAGACTTGATTCCAGTTTATTCCCTTCAAGAGTCTTCTGTCTACCCAACAAAGTATTTATGTGTGAATCTAAAAGGGATGCTCTATAGGATTTTCTTTTTCAGAAGATTCAGTTTCTCCAATTGAATTGTTAACCTTTCTCTGATCACCTTCTTTCTTCCATCCTTGTCTATTACATTACTTATTTTTTTTTGTATTTTTCTGAAATGAGAAGTGGGGAGGCAGGGACAGATTCCCGCATGCACCTGACCAGGATCCACCCGACAAGCCCACTAGGGGGCAAAGCTCTGCCCACCTGGGGCATTGCTTCATTCCAATCTGAGCCATTCTAGTGCCTGAGGCTGACATGGAGCCATCCTCAGTGCCTGGGTCAACTTTGCTCCAATGGAGCCTTGGCTGCGGGAGGGGAAGAGAGAGATAGAGAGGAAGGAGAGGGGGAGGGGTGGAGAAGCAGATGGGTGCTTCTCCTGTGTGCCCTGACCAGGAATCGAATCTGGGACTTCACAAGCCGGGCCGATGCTCTACCACTGAGCCAACCAGCCAGAGCATACCCTTGTTTTGCAATTTTTTTTTGTTTTTAATATTTTCTTAAATCCCTGATTAGTCACTGAGCTACAAATTTATGTGTTTGTTGTCCCAGTATTTGGATTTCATATCTTCACATTGAGAACAATAATTCCAGTAACCAACACCTTCATTTTGCCAAGTGTCACATCATGTTCTGCTTTTATTGATAAATGTAATGGAGATAGCTTTAAACTGAAGAAATGATATGGTTGGATGGTCAAGGCACAATTTGCAAACTAATCCACGTCACTGCTTTTCAAATATTTTGCTAGAACCATCGATTAAAGTTTTATTTTGAAATCTCATCTCTCATCCTGTTAGAGAATTTTTTGCTTGGGAATCAAAAGTCTTTACATATGAGACAAACTCAAGATTATTGGATGTGTTATTGGATGTATTCTGTGCTGGGGTGTCATAAGGATGTCATTCCAGGAACCTCAGTGATAAAATATTAGAAAATTACTGAAATACAAAATTTGTCCTTAATTCAACAAGTATGAAAGGGTATGTTGCTGATTTTTAAAAGAATCACAAAATTGAAAAAAAAAAAACACCTCAGTCTCTGAATTCAGAAACTTAGAACTCAGTGTAAGAAGATGAACAAATACATCAATATGAGTCAGGCTATAAAGTGTTACAAGAGAAAAATAAACAAAAGTATATGCCCTAGTAATGTACAACTAGGAGGGATTAACTTTCACCGAGATGATCTGTAAAGGTTATCAGAAAATAAAGAAGTATATATATATGCTCATGCTAGAGGCAGAGGAAATAAATTGAGCAAAGAAGCTGATAATTTGCCAACTTCATTTATTCATTTATGCATCCAACTTTCATTACTAATCTGATGCTGGCTGGCATTAGAGAAATGGAAGGTGCCTATCTCTGCCAATCAGGACCATCCAACCCGGTAGGTAGGAGAAGCACAGACAATTACAAGTTGGTAACTGAAGTAACAGGGAAGGTTAAGCATATGGATGTATCTAAGCCAGTGAGTTCCCAGAATCTCCCAGAGACATTTTAAGAAATCGTGATGCCTGGACATCACAACCTCTGGAGGTATCTGCCTTTCATAGCAACTCCCCAGGTGATTCTAATGATCAAAGTGTTTGATTTTAGAAGCAATCAGCTGTGAGATAATGAAACTGGAGTTTCGAATGCAGCAAAGGAGTTACTGAAGAGGCGAGAGGGGACAGGCAGAGGGAAGAGTTTTTTTCAGATGCTGGAGAGAGTATTTATTGGTATAAAGAAACTATGAGCATGGTAGGAGTCATAACACATGAATCTAGAAATTCAGAGGAAGGTCAAATTGTGAAAGATCTGTATGCCATGCTAAATACTTTGTATTTTATCCTGATAATGGCAGGAATAATTAAAAGGGTAACAGAAAGCAAAGTGGCCAAGGAGGTACCAAGGAATTGCTGCTAATGCATTTGATTCTCAAGGAATTTTTTCTCATTGATGTTTATGTTTTGTGATTTGAACATTTCACTAAAATGGAGGGGGGGTCATATGATTACTTGTAGAAAACGGTTGTGTTAGGCTTGCTCGTGTGAGTGTGTAGCTTATATAAGGCTACAGGTACTTCCCTGGACGTGGATTGCTTGCTTGCCTCCAGGAAGGGTGGTTTTGGTAGATCACTTGCCTGCCTCTGCGAGGGGTGGTTTTTCTGTTTGCCACCACTAGAAGCGGTTTTCCCCTGCCTGTTCGCTCGCCTGCCATTGCAAGAATCTAGTAAACAGAATCGATCAACGCTTTCTGGCTCTGCAGTTCCTTTGCCATCTGCCCAAATTCAATGTGAACCTGCCTGGCCTCGACCACTGGCATTATATTGCTCTTCTGTCATAAACATTTTCACTCTTAGACTTCATTTTGGACTTGATCGCTTTGGACTATAGTTTAGTCTCTGTATATCAGTTTAACTTAGTGGACTTTAGTTGGTTCCTGGTTAAAAAAAAAACCACAAAAATAATCTTTTAATCATCTTTTTAAAGTGTCCTTAGACAGGCAATTAAATTATAGTTAGAACTTTGTATTCTATGTATGTCATTAAGAATCATGATAGTCTTTGATATCTGTGTTCTAATTAGCACTCTCTAATCACAAAATAAAATCCAATAACATTTATTCCTTAAGCACTTGCTATAAACAAGATGTGTGTGCAATGCTATGGGTGGTAAGAGGATGAGAATGTGCCCTCCATACCCTTAGGAGTCTTACAGGCATCATGGAAAGTGGCAGGTGAGGGAGGCTTGGAGCATAAAATCTGGGCTGGTATTCTATATACTTGGTTTCACTTCAAGATACACTTCAGGTTTTCTTATCACGTATTATTTGATAATAGAACAGCTTTAAGAATTGCGCAGTACATTTGATCTTGGTAGATAGCATCCAAAAGAAGTTATGAAAGCCAGTGTAGATGAGTCAGGGAAATGAGGTTCTCCTGAGAAGAGGAGCCCCTCAAACCTGGCAAGTGCTCAGGGTCAGGTCTCTGCTCACCTGTTATCTCTTCAAAACCCTGACTTCTGAGAATCCTAACACAGGATTCAGTAAGAGTGTAACCTTGGGTAAGGTATTTTCCCAAAGCTTCAGTTTCTTCATCTCTAAAATGAGACAGCAGAACAAGATTATCTCCAAGACACCTTCCAGTGCTAGCCATGGGTTTCTAGAAAAAGGTGTGATGCTAAAGCCAGGAGAGGTCTGTATCACCTAGTAGTATTAGGACCACATTTTTGAAGCCTGTCAGACCTGGGATCCTGGCTGCATTTTGATTAGTTATGAAATCTAGGAAAAATTAAAACATCACCCTAACCATTTGTTTCCTAATCCAGAAAAATGTGCGCTTATAATAGTAATTACCTTTTGTCCTTTTTTTTTTCCAGAGCCAGAGAGAGATAGATAGGGACAAAACGACAGGAACGAAGAGAGATGAGAAGCATCAATCGTCAGTTTTTCATTGGGACACCTTAGTTGTTCATTGATTGCTTTCTCATATGTGCCTTGACTGTGGGGCTGTAGCAGACCGAGTAACCCTTTGCTCAAGCCAGCAACCTTGGGTCCAAGCTGGTGAGCTTTGCTTAAACCAGATGAGCCTGCGCTCAAGCTGGCGACCTCGGGGTCTCAAACCTGAGTCCTCAACATCCCAGTCCCATGCTCTATCCACTGCACCACTGCCTGGTCAGACAGTAATTACCTTTTGTGATTGTGGGGAGAATGAAAAGAGATAATATTTGGAAAATAATTAGTTCAGTCAGTAGCATGTAACAAGCCCTCAAAAATGTTCATAGTAATAATAGCAGAGAGTTAATATTCATTCAAAGGGAGGATTAGATACCAATGGGGGCTTCACTCTGCACTCATGAGAAGATAGCATCTAAAAACTTCCTTAAAGATGGAAGAGGATCTCAGCAGTATCTTGGAACACAAGAGAAAGAAGACACAAGAATGGGACCAAAGTCCATCTGAAGAAGGGTAGAACTGCACAATGTTTCCTCACATGTATAAAATAGGATATAGAGTACAATACAGTCTTCCACCTTTCATAAGAGATGTCACTCAGTTTCACTGCCTCCCTGAGGGCAGATTGGTTGAAACTATCTCACTGATAAATTCAGACAAGTGCAGTGACTGGCTTCATAGTTTCAACAGAGAGTTTTCCTAGTATCGGGTTGATAATCCAAGTATCTTTAGTGCCAGGCCCTGAGTCCATTCTTTTCAATGGTGGTAAGGATCTTACCTCTGAATCCTGTGTTAGGATTCTCAGAAGTCAGGGTTTTGAAGAGATAACAGGTGAGCAGAGGCCTGACCCTGAGCACTTGCCAGGTTTGAGAGACTCCTCTCTTCAGGAGAACCCTCATTTTCCTGACTCATCTACACTGGCTTTCATAACTTCCTTTGGATGCTATCTACAAAGTTCAAATTTATTGGGCAATTCTTAAAGCTGTATTGTTATCAAGTAATACATGATAAGAAAATATGAAGTGTACCTTGTAGTGAAACCAAGTATACAGAATGCCAGCCCAGTATTATCTACTATTAAAATGCCTACCTCTTGAATATTAAATATATTCCAAATAAACTATAGTATTACAGGGCCAACTTAAAAGAATCTTTTTTGAGCCCTGGCCGGTTGGCTCAGTGGTAGAGCGTCGGCCTGGCGTGCAGAAGTCCTGGGTTCGATTCCCGGCCAGGGCACACAGGAGAAGCACCCATCTGCTTCTCCACCCCTCCCCCTCTCCTTCCTCTCTGTCTCTCTCTTCCCCTCCCACAGTGAGGCTCCATTGGAGCAAAGATGGCCCTGGCGATGGGGATGGCTCCTTGGCCTCTGCCCCAGGCGCTAGAGTGGCTCTGGTCGCAACGCCCCCTGGTGAGCAGAGCATCGCCCCCTGGTGGGCATGCCAGGTGGATCCCGGTTGGGCGCATGCGGGAGTCTGTCTAACTGTCCGTCCCCATTTCCAGCTTCAGAAAAATACAAAAAAAAAAAAAAAGAATCTTTTTTGGAGGGTTATAGTATATATATCTTTATCTGACAGAGACAACAAATATCTTTTAAGAGCCTAAAATTATTGAATATTCTTCCCCCACTAGGATATTTAATTTGTAATGAATTTCTATTGCTTAGCACAATGGCTGGCACATAGAATTTATTCATTTATTTATTAATTAACATACATTATGGAGACTCAGCAGTCAATAAAGCTAGCTACATAGTCCCTAGTTCTATGGAGCTTAAGGTTTTTTTGGTTGTTGTTGTTTTGTTTTGTTTTTTAGTGAGAGAGAGAGAGAGAGACTGAGAGTGACAGAGGGACAGACAGACCAAAAGGGAGGGAAATGAAAAGTATCAATTCATAGTTGTATCACTTTAGTTGTTCATTGATTGTCTTGACTAGGAAGCTCCAGCCAAGCCAGTGACCTCTTGCTCAAGTCAATGACCTTGGCCTCAAACCAGCAACCTCTGGGCTCAAGCCAGCAACCATGGGGTCATATCTATGATCCCGCACTCAAGCCGGCGACCTTACGGTTTCTTACTTGGGTCCTCAGCATCCCAGGCCAACACTCTATCCACTGCGCCATTGCCTGGTCAGGCTGGGCTTCAGTTTTTAAACAAATCTACAAACAACCACAGCATGTGAGCTTCTACAATGATACAGTCACTGTGCTTCATGTTGTTGATCATTTAAAGCACACGCAGAAAAAAAAAAGATTTCTGATCCCAAGTTTTTTCTAGAATGCTTATCACAAACTTATTCCCCAATAATGTGATGTACATTCACCCCTCTTCACTTTGGCACCAGATGTTTCCCTTGTCAAGAATATTCTGTTCCATTCTTTTGTGATTACCAAATTCTTATCATTTAAGATCTAAATCAGCCATCATTTTTTCCAGTAAGCTTTTTGTAATAATTTTCTAGAGATATTAATTACTCTATCATTTATGCTTTTAAAACATTGTTTAGAAATGTATATTGTTCAAAAACATATATTCAATATAAGTTATTTCTTTTTATCTATCATCTATCTATCTATCTATTATCTATTCATCTATCCATCCTCTCTTTTGACTGAAAACTTTTTGTTTTTTGAATGGTGTTTTATTTATATGCAGATATTAATTGCATAACCCTGTGCTTGACACATACTTTCTACCTGGTAAATTCTTTTTATTATTTTGTTTTATTAAACATCATCTGGAGACATCAAACTAACGTATAGAAAACCTGAAATGTGACATGCTAAAACTATTTGATTACAAGTCCAACAGACAGGAGAGTAAGCTAAAGATATCAAGTCAGGCTTTATGAAGTTAATATTCTTCCCTTGGTTGATTAAGATTATAATAAAATGGCAATAAAAATAATAAGCACTAAATCCAGAAAGAACAGAGTGAACATATGTTCATAAAGAGAAATAACCAGAGGTTAAGAAAGTAATTAGCCTGACTAAGCAGTGGCGCAGTGGATAGAGCATCGGACTGGGATGCGGAGGACCCAGGTTCGAGACCCTGAGGTCGCCAGCTTGAGCGAGGGCTCATCTAGTTGAGTCCAACATCGCTGGCTCAAGCAAGGGGTTACTTGGTCTGCTGAAGGCCCGCGGTCAAGGCACATAAAAAAAAGAAAAAAAAAGAAAGTAATTGAATAATGACTAGAGTTAGCACTCCATTGAGGATTGAAGGGCAAAGAGAGGGTGTTATATAAATATATAATAGAGGTGGGCAGGTAAAGGCCCAAGATTTGTAGAGTGAGTGTGCAAGCTGGAGACTCGGGAGAACGAGGTCCAAAATGCAAAGGTCTGAGATCCACAAAAGTCAATACTATAGTTTCCATCTAAAGACTGGCAGTCTCTAGACCAAGAAAGAAGAGCAAATGTATCAGTTCAAATCTGGAAGGAAGGAAAAAGCTAATGTCCCATTTTGAAGACAGTGGGAAGAATTCTTTCTTACTTAGGGAGGTTCAGACTTGTTGTTCTATCAAACTTTCAATGGATTGAATCAGACCCACTCACATTAGGGAGGGCAATCTGCTTTACTTAGTCTACCAATTTAAATATTAATCTTACTCAAAAATATCCTTACAGAAACACCCAGAGTAATGTTTGACCAAATATCTTGGCATCCTGTGGTCCACTCAAGTTGATACATAAAGTTAATTACCCATTATCAGATATACAGAGAAAATATTAGGGAAGAAAAATTTCATCCAGTCATATTAATAAGAGGCTTTCTGAAAAAAGGCATCCTGAAGGATATATAGATTTGGGATAAGTAGAGATGCAGTTCTAGTGGGGGTCATTCCTGAGGACAAAGCAGCATGAGCAAAGGTATAAATTGGAAAACCATGAAATATTTGTGGTTCCAACACTGGTCACCCACAGGGAGCACATCATGGGGTATTGAGGAAATGTGGGAAAATGTCCCTACCATAACTCCTTTCTCAACAATCAAGTCCTCTGAATGTCTACTCTTTTCTCACATCCTCCTGATTTTCCAGCTCAAAGTTGACTATGAAAATACTGCTGGATATATAAGGTGTGCATAAATTATGAATATTAAAAAAAAATCAAGCTGCTGGATTTGTTTCTATGTTAGAATTTTAGGTCACATGCCAAAGAAGCAGAGAGACAATCAAGGCATGGAGTTGTTTCTTCTTGCTGTTCAGAAGGAAACAAATCTTGCAAATTAACTGATACAAGGTAGAGCCCCAGGAACCAGTGCTAAGTACATTGGTAAGTGGTTGCTCAGACTTCAGGATGCTGAGTACAAGCTGTGCCCTAGGGAGCCCCCAAGGTAAAATGTAGAAAACCCAGTCAGGTTTCAAGTCCAAGGGGTCAGTACTGGGGTTTAAATGACAGATAAACTCCCACAACTCTAAATCCAGGAAGCCATTAAAAGACAGTGGAATGAGGCAATATGGGTCAAAGAGCAAGGGAAGAGAGTGAAGGGATAGAACTCAGGGCCATTTCCTAAAATATAATTGACTAGGTATTGTTTATATTTGACCTCCTGCACCTGTGTGGTAGGAGATCATTCTGATTTAAAGGATAAGGATTGGGACAGATAGGTATTAGATTTATAAGTAGCAGTAAAAAGTGATTCCACTCTTGCTCAATTGTCTAAAACCTCAACAAATAGCAAGTTAACCCATGCTTCTCAATCTGGAATGGAAGATCTTTCATAATATGACCATAAATTTTCAATCCAGCTTTATTTTGTTATTGTTCTAAACATCCCAAACCATGGATATAGCAGAGCACCCACTACTTCATCTTTTACTTTGTCCTCCTTCCCCGAGGCTTTTGATACTATTACTTTATCACTGATGTCATTAAACACTGGCATATTGAATGAAACAGAAAGCTAGCTAGTTATAATCCTTTTTCCTGTTTCTCTTTCTTTTTCAATCTCTTTCCCATCTTTTTCATTCTCTCTTGCATTAAAATGATTTTTTTATTATAATCACTGAAATTTGGATTTTACTATAAATAAATCTATTTGATGATAATAAAATAAGGGACTTTTTTGGGACACTTGCCATTCTAAATGTGCTGAGTTAAGAATAAATCAATTGCCTGACCAGGTGGTGGCGCAGTGGATATAGCGTCGGACTGGGATGTAGAGGACTCAGGTTTAAGACCCCAAGGTTGCCAGCTTGAGCGTGGGCTTATCTGGTTTGAGCAAAGCTCACCAGCTTGTGCCCAAGATTGCTGGTTCGAGCAAGGGGTTACTCTATCTTCTGTAGACCCACGGTCAAGGCACATATGAGAAAGCAATCAATGAACAACTAAGGTGTTCATTCATCCCAACGAAAAACTGATGATTGATGCTTCTCATCTCTCTCCATTTCTGTCTGTCTGTCCCTGTCTATCTCTCTCTCTGACTCTCTCTCTCTGAAAAAAAAAAAGAATAAATCAATTAAGCTAACTGAATTGGTGGACACAAGAGCATTGCTAAGGACACAATGTGACAGCTTATAAAAGCATCTCCTACAACTTTCTGACAGTTCAGTGTTTCATTGCCCAACATGACTTAAGTAAGTATACACTGAAGATTCCCCATTCACATAGCCTTCATGATTTAAAAAGAAGAGCTGAAACTAACTTCATAGTGAATACTTTGATGCTGGGAGAGAAAACAAGAAGGAAATGCAAAATGAAAAGAAATTAGTAATGGTTAATTGAATGTGCTTGAGTAAACTGGAAAAAAAAACATTTAACTTGTAAGAAAAAGGCTGATTCTTATGGACTATTACATTGTGGTAATGAGGATAAAAATACATGTGAATGTTTGCAGGCCATTCAGGAGAAACTTTTATATTAGGATGGCCTCATAGGTTATGTGTTAACTCAAAGGGAGTAAAATGCTTTTGAAGGCAGGCTTATTCCATCATGGTTCACACAAAGCACATTTGATGGTTTGAATACATTTTATCATGATGAACATCTTGTTTTTCACAGTGAAATAAATTACAGAAAGAATAATGATATATTCATTGCTCCTAAATCTGAAGTATCATTTTTGATGATTCACCAAGTCATCTCTGAAGTTTGAGTTAAGTAATACTCAAATTCTATGCAAGGGATAAGATAAAGTAAGACATAATGGAGAGACATAATGAACTGCTGTATGTCTCAGCCAAAAAAGTCTAAAGGGCAGAGAGAATGGTAGGTACATTGCTCTGAGGCCTGCACGACCTCATACAATGGTCTTGGCCTACATACAGAGTACAGATTTTATACTACTGGAATAAGGCTGCTTTTTTTGTAACTTGAAATGACTGGAAGAATTTTTATTATCTCATAATGACAGAAATGTCATGAGACTGACCCTAGATTTTATTCAAGAGGGAAGGGAAGAATTGGCTCAAACCAAGTGGATTTGAAAAGACCATAAGAGACAAAAATAAAATTGCTTCATAATTATACCTTTTGTTTATTCTGTGTTCAGTTTACTAAATTATTTTATATCATACACATCCACATATATACATATATGTGTTTGTATATACTGTATATACATACATATATACTTATACACACATATCCATACATATATGCTACATATGTTAAAGAGCAAGGTAGTAACATAAAACTCTTCATAACTACAATCTATTGATTACACTGAGGAACAATTTTTTTTATTTCCTGTTGCATGAGGTTTTAGAACGTTTCTATATATTATATTTCTACATCGCTGATTCCAAATCTGAAATCTGTTTTTCGGTGCATGCTCTAGTTTTTATGCAATTTTAATTTCTTTTTGTTACAGTTAATAGCATGCATTGGTTTTTAAATTGGAGTTAAACAGCAATGACTCTTGGATTGAAAATAACCACAAGGCAATTAATGTTTCACAAACATCACTTTTACATAATATAGTTGTTTTTAAATGTAAAAAAAAAAAATTATCTGATAAAAACACCCTCTTATTTTGTTTTAAGATTGAATCATGGCTTCTTTGAGTAGATATAAATGTAAGAACAGTCCTGACATCTTCTGTTATATATGTTGCTGTTACACACTTCAATGTCAAAGGCGCAATATTTCATCATTTGTGACATGTTCATATATTGCCAATTTTCAAGTTCTCCTTGGAGATCAAGATAAGAATTGGGCTTCTCATACTGTTTGTAATGATTGTGAGGCAATGCTTCATGACTGGACATAAGGAAAATGCAAAGGAATGCCTTTTGGAATTCCCATAGTTTGGCTTGAACCTAAGGACCACAGCAGTGACTGTTTTTTCTGTCTGATCCCTACAAAGGGCATTGGCAAAAAAAAAATGGCATATGATCACATATCCTAATATTTTTCAGCAATACGACCTATCCCACACTCTGAGACACTCCAGGTTCAAGTTTTCAATGGTTTTATTTCTTCTAAGGACAAAGAAAGTGAACATGGTGATCAAGTGTATTTTGATAAGATGCATGAGGAAATGGTTGGAGAATCTGAAGGGTCTTCTGATTCCAAGCAGTCATTAACCTCTCAGTAGTTTAGCCAACCCAAAGTGAATGAATTAGTAAGAGATTTGGGTCTATCAAAGAAAGCAGTTTAGTTGTTAGCCTCCAGGCTTCAAGAAAAGAATGTACTTCACCGGTCAGCTCAAGTATCCCATTTCAGGAAGTGTGAACAAATTTTTGTGGACTTTTTTCCCAAAGACAAACACTTTGTTTACTGTCATGATATCAGTAGTCTTCTCAGCCAGCTAGGTGTTACCACTTATAGTCCAACAGAATGGTGGCTCTTTCTTGACAGCTCTAAATGGAGTCTGAAATGTGTTCTACTACACAACAGTAATATTTATGCAGTGGTTCCAATTGGTTATTCAACTCATCTGCGAGAAGATTATAAAGACATAAAAAATGTCTTTGACTTTCTGAAGTATGAGGAGCATAACTGATCATTTGTGTGAATCTTAAAATGGTAAATTTCCTGCTAGGACAACAGAGAGGTTTCACGAAGTATCCTTGCTTTCTGTGTTTATGGGACAGCCGAGCTCGGGAGAAACACTGGACACAGAAGGAGTGGCCAAAACGTGAAGCTCTGGAGTAGGGATGCAAAATATTGTGAATGAACCCGTAGTTAATTGAGACAGGATCATTTTTCCCCCACTTCACATCAAACTTGGCTTAATGAAGCAGTTTGTTCAGGCTTTGACTAGAGAAAGTGAATGCTTTCAACATATTTTCTCTGCTTTTCTGCCTTGTTTTTCCAGAAGATAAAAGCAGGTGTATTCCATAGACCTCAAATTTGAACCCTCATATGTAACAAAGAATTTTCCAGGAAGATGATAAGGAGGAAAAAGCAGCATGGCAGTCTTTTGTGGCAGTTACAAAGAACTTCCTTGGCAACAAAAAAGCAGAAAACTATGAACTTCTGATTCAAAGGATGCTGTTGTTTTTCCGTGACATTGGATGTAACATGAGCGTGAAGATTCACTTCCTGAACAGTCACCTTGATAAGTTTCCTGAAAATCTTGGAGCTGTTAGTGATGAGCAGACTACTGCTGGAGCATCAAACGAGATTGTCCTCAACAAGTACACAATTGCAAGAGCTACAAACACAAATTTTTGCCTGAATAGAATTTAAATAAGTTTTGTGCAAATCTTATAATTAAAATAAGTGTTTTAACATGTTCTGTTTCAAAATTGTAGACAAATTCTGATGCAATCATATCTTTTAGTGTATTTACTGCATTATATAAATTATTTTCACAAAGATGATGCCCAAGAAGACATTCTACTTTATTATATTAAACTAAATGTTGAAAATTTTACAATAAGATGAAAATCTTAAATTGCAAAAAAAAACTGTAGCTTACAGAAAAAAAAACTAATGTCAGATTTGAGATCAGCACACTAAAGTTAGGTAAGAACAAGTGTTTTTGTGGATGCAACAAAAATTTTGTTCCCCAGTGTTATTTATTGTTTTTCAGGCACTGTACTTAGACCTATACAGACATTATTGATTTTTCACAGCTATCTTAGACAGAAATTATAATTTTCATTTAATGGAGCAAGCTATCAAGTAGCTTGCTCAAGATCTCACAAATATTAATACCGCAGCCTGAACTCAGTTCTGCCTGACTCTGAGGTCCAACTGTTTACCACTGATTTATTTTCCCATTAGTTATCAGTATGGCCTTTGACAATAGCAACTGATTATATTGTTTAGGTTTTTCTAATGGGTCCTGAGCAGTTAAAAAGGATTGAGAAGATTGCTTATAAGATGTGGTATATATGAGCATATATCTTCGAAGGACTCGTATTATTATAATGAATAGAGAAGGAACAGTTTAAGACACTAACAGAAAGCACAGAGTTAATACAAAACAACTTGCTATTTTTCTCAATTGTAAATGCAGAGTTGCTTCCACCTGCAGGACAGAGGGACAATTGCAGTGTTTCTAATAGGACAATCAACCTACTTTTGTAAACCAATATCTAGGGTGCCAGGCTGAGGGTATTACTAACCTCATCACCAGGTGGCTCTGAAGTTCCAGCCAGGAGCAGTGCAATACTGGGTGAGTGGGACACACTTTATATGAATCAACCAAAATGTCCTAGGGATTGTGCAGAACCAAGAGCTCTGGCACTGCAGAGATGATGGAGCCACGTCTGCCAGCTTAGTGTTTATCCCAGGGAACCCTGGATAGTTCTGAAAGAGCAATCCCAATATTACTTCCTCTATCTGTAAAAAGTGAGAGGACTAAATTAAAGTCAACATATAATTGTTGAGACCTGACTGGGCCTGGCAGAACTTTAAGCACTTGAGAGATACTGGTGAAAAAAAACAAATCTGTCTGTCTTCATGGAGCTTAGATGAGATGATGTATTTGGAAATACTTTGTAAGCACTCCTGAGCCATCAGCAGAGTGATTGTTGTCCTTTGCATTTATTCTACATTTGGAAACCGTGTATATTTCTCTCTGAGGTATCTGTGTACTATTATTGGGAGTGGTATTCTAATTTAAGGCTGTAATCAGTTACCTGAACGAGGCTCTTCACTTCAGACTGTGATCCTGGCTCTGGTCCTCTCACTGCTGCTAAATGTTGGAAGCTCAAACATGGGCAGAGAGTGAACAAGACTTGTCTGTATAGATTTGTGAATGATTTATTTTGCAACTGCATCCTCCATCCTCACAGATCCCTGCACATTTCTCTCTTCTTACATGGGCCCTCACTTCCCACCCATGAAATCCTCCTACGCTGTCAGTCTGTGTGGCTCTCCTTTCTTCTATCTCCTTTCATATTATGGCCTCAATCACAGAAATTAACATTTAAACATGATTGTTTAATGCTAGTCTCTAAAAGTAGTAAACTTTGATTTAGAACAGTTTTATAGTTCCATTTATAGTCCCCCCCCCTCCAATTTCAACCACAAACAAGGAAATGAAATATGGTAGATCAGTTACAGTCTACATCTTTATTGTGAAAAGACTCTGATTTTCAGAGCTCAGTGTGTACATGTGTGTGTTTGTGTGTAGAATGCATGCATGTGCTCAATGACTTCTCCTTTCCTTAATCCTCTCCATTAAGTTCTGTATTTGGATTTGGGAAGTGCTGTTGATACTAGACAGGGAAATCTATTCACCAGGGACAGAGTTCTGATAATCCCCTTTGCACAAATTTGTCTGTGATCTGTAGTGTATGACTGAAAAGTAGTATGCTGGTTTCAATGTTGATTTTTCTTCTTAGTTTCTCAAAGGATGGTCATCTGATTTCAGAATCAGAATTTTCTTCTAGATGTATATAAATTCCTGGCCTCCACCCACAATTTCCCAAGTCCATATCTTTGAGAGTTGAGCTCCCAGGTACATTTATAGCAAATGGCTTTGGAGATTCCACTGTGCACTCAAGTTTAAGATCCATTGCCCTGGGGTGCACTGTTAGCAGGAAAAGTACAACGTGAAAGGTCCCTGGGTGGAAAACTAGTAGCTAAGTCCAGGACTTTTCCTGTAATAGGCATAAGGCTTTTGGAATTAGTTTCCTCTCTCAGATCAATAGAGCATGAGCATTTTAGATTTTAGGGCACAGGAAAAGATCCCCTGTGAGTCACCAAAGCAGTATGTGTGCATTGCAGCTGACTCACACCACATGTGTGCATTATTCGAATGAACACATTTAAAAATAAGTATTATTTTTCCCAATTATTAGGTAAAATAAATTAAATAAAATAAGCAAACTTAAAAGCATCTGTAATGAACCTCACAAACTAATAATAACTACTGCTAATGTGTACATCCTTATCTATGGCAATAATTGAGTTTACATTCCAAATATGATTTTAATCCAGCTTTTAGATTTAATTTTACATTTATATTTGCCTTTTGCATATTTTAATACCAATGAATTAAAATAAAAAAATTTAGTCACAAAACATTATTTTAATATATCCCTGAAGGATGTTGCATCAATACTGATTTTAGCCTTTTACCCTAAACACTAAGAACAAATCATTAAATAGAAAAAGTTATTCTTTTCAAGCACTGTTGTTACTAAAATAACTTAGTAGCTGATTCTTTTCAGAATAATGACCTATTTATAATCCTTTCTCCTGTTTCTCTTCCTTTTTCAATCTCTCTTTCCCACATTTTTCATCTCTTTTGCATTAAAATGTTTTTTATTACTTTTTGCATTAAAATGTTATTTTATTTCCTGAGAATTGCTGAAATTTGGATTTTACTATAGATAAATCTATCTGATGATAATAAAATAAGGGTATGTTTGCTCTTTTAAGTATTTTTAAAAGGCTACTGATTATGCAATATTTATTCAGGAAGCTACCCATTTAAGTTAAGTATAACTATAATTGTCCTGCTGTATTAAAAATCATATGTGTGTATACATATATATATACATACATAATTTCCTAACATAAACAATTGTTCTTTTTTTCAGATATATTTTCAAATACTGGGAGAAAAGTAACATATAGAGAATTCTTGGTCATGTTAATATTTATCACTTACCTACTATTGTCAGCCCCTATTCTAAATGGTTTAGAGGCACAATGTTATTTAATTTTCACAAACATCCTATGAAGAAAGTATTAACACTCCCATTTTACAGAAACTGCAGTCCAAGTGCCTTGAGCCTATAAGCTTCAGAGCAAGGATTTCCACCCAGAGCTGTCAGGATAAAAGTATGCTCTTTCCTGCTCTGTGATGCCGAAAAGTTAGGAGCCGTGGTTCTACCTGGGGCCCAGGTGCTGGAATCCTTCATGAGGCTGTTCTGCCCAACACTTTGGAATGCAAACTCCCTTGAGCAAGCACTTGTTTGGCATAGTTTCACCAATGGCCTGTCTGTCTAAGGTAGTCAGCGAATATTAAAATAGTCCTAATAATAAAATAGCACTCAGTCAACCGTGTAGCCTCCTTAGGGAGGGGGAGGAGAATAGCTCACTTTCCCTGGAGGGCCTGAGAAAGATCGGTTTACAAGCGTCAGCGTTTGACCCTTCTTTCTTCTCCCCATCTTGATCCTGGCATGTGCCTTGGTGACCATCATCACACATTATTAGCCCACAGTCCAGGCAGCATAACCAGGGCTCCCTTTCTCCTCACACAAAACATACCCAGTCCTTTCGCCGACCTGGCTCCTGATTGGAGGCTGGTTGTTTCAGATAATGACCTCCAGGACCCCTCTGTGGGTTATAGCCTGTTTGTATAACTCTTTCCACAACTCAAGACACCTGCAGTGGGGTGTGAGAGGACAGGAAAAGACCAGTAATTTTTTACATCCCAAGGTACCAGAAGCACAGGAGATTGACAACATTCCAGCCACCTGAGTGGACTAAGGGCTGGCAGCTTCCCATGCATCCCTTCCAGACAGGCTGCTCGCTACAATGAGAGATCTTCTTCAGTACGTTGCCTGCTTCTTTGCCTTTTTCTCCACTGGATTCTTGGTTGTAGCCACCTGGACAGACTGTTGGATGGTGAATGCTGATGACTCTCTGGAGGTAAGAAGTCAGCAACTTCTTTTCCTCACCCAAGACCTTCTAAATTTTCTCTAATCTCCACTGCCTCACTGTGTTCACTGGGACTATTGATACTAACAGCCAACATGGACTGATTAGCTATTTATTCACAATTTACTGAATTTTCACATTATTAGCTTGTTTAATCCCACAGCTAATCTATGTTGTAGGTGTGGTTGTTATTACATTTTACAGATGAAGTATCTGAATAATCCCTCTTTATTCATAAGGATAAATTCATACAAGGGTAATGGTATATCCCCTGTCACTGAGCCCTGTAAAACTTCAACTCCTTCATTGTTGCATATACCAATTTAGATGTTCTAGTTACATCTTTTATTAAAACATAAATTTGTTAATCTTGATGATAGCACTAAAAGTAGTGTGATAGACTTTCTTAAAGAATGGGACTCTAAAAAATTGAACAACCAATAGACTTTCCTGAGAATGGAAATCTAAGAAATTGAGTAATCAAACTCAAGGCATAGAAAACCAACTCAATAAGTATGCAATAGGAAAAAGTTATTTTAAGTTGTTTCCAAGTAGGAGGAAATATTCCGGGGGAAAGCATGTCTTCCAATGTGACCCAGGTGCAAGGAACAGATATGGATTTAAGAAACCCTCTCTTAAAAATGAGTTGCTCTTGGGAACCAACTGTTGTACAAGAATGAGTGAGTGGTTGACATGTGAAGATTTTATTTTTCTCACTGGAGTTCAGAAAGTTAATTTTGGATTTTAAAAGCATTACCTGTGCTTATTGGAATCTGAGAGAGCTAGAACTGAGTGAATATCAAAATCAGCTACTATTCATTAGTAAGGTTTCAGAAAACGTAGGTGAGGAAAAGAAACAATATATTAGGAACTCCAATAAAGAATATACAGCAGTGCAATATGCACTATTATATGCAACTTACTTTAGCAAATGCTATAATGTGACCTTTATGAAGTTTCAGAAAGATATCTGAGAGCTAGTGTGTATATATTTTTTCTCCTAATTCTATTTATTCAACTCTCAAGTTGGAGTTAAAAATAGACAGTAATAATCTTTCTATTTTGCTGTGTATTATTTCTGTCATTTATTTCTTTTCTTTGGGCTTTTAATGTCTTCTGACTCCTACATGGCACTTCAAAATGGAGTTCTAAATACTTCTTTTGTGCTAAAAAAATTATATGTCTGAAAATTTTGATAATATTAATCATGTAAAGTCTGTCTGCTGCACAAGAGTCCAGTGATGTGTTTTATCTGGTCCTGCAGATAGGCAGTGGATGGAAACACTGCCCTGTGAACAATGGTCAGGGAGAAGCACAGATAACTACCTCTGTTGCCACTCACTGGCGAGTCCGGACTGTCAGTAGTAGATGAATAATACAGAAATATATTGGACTTGAGCAGACTTAAAGTTATGTTTTTAAAAATATACAAAATTTTATCTAAAAATATTGTTAAAATATTTTCCAAAACAATCTGAAAATCTTTCTGCTTAAGCTAATGGACCTGCTCACTTCACTGGATAAGAAATGGAGGTTTAGAAAGGGTCAAGCCTTGCTGAGAGAGGTTGGGAGTCCTGGCATTTAAAGTGCCTTCTTGCTTTAATTTTACTACATCCAACCATTTGCCATCTGCTCTGGGCAAGAACACTTCTAGTAACAACGAATGCAATGAGCAGTGCAGGTTATTCCCCTCGAGTAAATCCTTGCTAACCTTTAGAAAGCGTGAGTGAGTATTTCTTAGGTTCTTCCTTATTTTTCATACTTGAAATATATTGCTATAAAAATTCCTCAAGATGCCTCTACATTAAAAGAAGAAATCTGTAACAAATGAGGTCCCTTCTCTTCCAACAATCTCTTTATTGGACAATATTTTTTAAGGGACATGAATCTGCCTAGTAACTGCTCCTTCAGTGGGCTAGCATATGAAATCATACTGTTACCCACAAATTTGGAGGTTATGACACTCACTGACTCAATTATACTGCTTCTTCTTGCTTCCTTCCTTGTACATATTACCTTTGGTCCATATTAACAGCTCACTTTAAACAATTACTGAACAAAAATTGGCATAACAAAAGTGCTTAAAAAAAAAAGCATACCCATGGAAAATTTCTTTTAAAAGTAGTGTTATAAATTTCTAGCTTTGTTAATCTTTCAGGATAATATAGGTTTCAGAGTTGGAAAATGAATTCTATAACTCAATTCAACATAAAGAATCATGAGCTGTATGTCATAAAGAAGGTACTATGCTAATTTCTACTAGTAGAGATATGGATAGAACAAGCATGAGTCCAGCCTGACAGGAGAGCACCACATTTAGCGGGTGAAAATATGCACCTAAACTATACTGCTCACAAAAATTAGGGGATATTTAAAAATGAATATGAAGCGATAAAATATCCTTTAATTTTTTTGTGAGCAATATACAATAAAAGGCATAATCCAATTCCTATTTGAGAAAGAAACAAACAAAGTACCATTGGAACAGGGAAGATAGAGTGATTATTTCCTGTCAGAGAGTGAAGCAGGCCTTGGGGAGAAAAAGGCATTTGAACAATGCTTCAAAAGGATATAAAGGATTTCAAAAGGTGAAAATGGCAGCAGGGGCCTTCCAGTCAGGAACACACATGACAAAGTGAAGCATTAGGGAAAACGGGGCTTTTTAGAGGATTAAGGTAAGTAACAGGGAGCACGAGGCAGAAAGAGACTCAAAATACCACAAAATGTTATTTTGCCTTACTTATACCTGTGCAGAAGAGTGGAGTTCTCTGCATGAAGTGAAACATTAGGAAAAAGAACTAGGGGCCCAGCACCCAAAGCTACCACACTGTTCCGTCATTATTGATTCATTTGTGTCTCTGAGAAGACAAGTGTGGTGAAGAGAACTTGGGTTTTGAGATTATTCCAGCCTGTGCTTGTATCTTATTTGTCCTCTACTGAGCAAGTCACATCTCCTATCTTCGGCTCAATTATAAGATGAAGTTGAACCGAGATATTTTAAGGTCTTTTTTAGTTTTTACATTCTTTAACATCAGAACTTCCTGACTATGTCTGCAATCCCAGAGAGATGGCCATTCACCCAAGGACTGATGGTATCTAGAGCCTCCCAGAAACTTCCACTAAAAATCTAGAGTGAATATTCTACATTTTTCTGTAACTTCATAAGCTCTTCCTTCCTTTCTTTCACCCACTCTCCCTCCTTTCTTTCTCCTTCCTTTTTGTTTTCCCTCTTTCCATTCCTTTTTCTTCCTACCCCTTTCATCCCCTTCTTTCCTTCCTCCTTTTTTCTTTTATCCATTATGCTTCCTCCCCTTTCTTTTTCTTTATCCCTCCCCTTTCTCTTTCATTGCTTTATTTCTCTCTTTTTGCTCTCCCTTTTCTTTCTATCTTTTTTTATTTCACAAATAATATTCTTTGACACCTGCTCTCTACCTCATACTGCGGTGGGTATAAGATTAGGAAGGAGGAAGAGACCTGGGTCTTCCTTACATTATTTACAGCATAATTTGAAGGTAACAGTGAACTGATACTTACAGTGTGGTATCACAAATAACGCTGAGTAGTCAGATCACCCAATCCTGGGTAAGTGGTGAAGTCTACCTAGAAGAAGAAATGTCTGAAATAAAAACCTGAAGAACAGGTGAGTGAAGAAGGAGAAGCTGAGAGTGTCCCAAGCACAGGAAATGGTATGGGCAGAGATCCAGGTATGAGAACATTGTATTTTTGTGGCTTTCTATATATTTCAGCATGATAAGAGTTTGTAAAGTAGAAAAAAGAGTATAAGAACAGGGTCTCAAGAGCTTTGTGTACCATGTAAAATATAGATAGTACACCATAGAAAAGCATGTTTTACTGTAAGAAAGCATACAAGTATTTTAGAAAGATCAATTATTCTTATGGAGAATGTTGGGAAGGGATGAAATGAAGTATCAGGATACTAACTAGAAGACCTTTTGTCATAGAACAGGAGAGAAACAGTGATGGTCTAAGGAAGGATGGCAGTAAGCATAAGGAGACTTAAAAAGATATGGGAACTAAGGAATTTGAATGGATAGCATTGGTAATTCATTGCATGTAGAGAATGAAGGCTGATAAAGAGGGGTCAGAGTTAAAATTATTTACTATTTTGGGGCAATTGGAGAACTGGTGGACTCACTCACTAAGAGCTTAAATGGATGACTTCTATACAGAAGTCATCAGACAGAAATGTCCCTGAACCATCTCACTATTTTATCTTGCTTAGATTTTCACACAGCACTACAAGGGACAGTAATATAATGCTATATAGTCAGGAAACTTACAGGTGGAACTTGATGTTAGAAGAACCTGAGATTAATTCCCACCTTGCCAGATAGTGGCTGTGTAAATTTCAACAGGTATCTAAGCTGCTATAAACCACATTTCCTCTTCTGTACAGGGAGAATAAAATATGAACATTATATTGATATGTGTCTTGTAAGAATTAAATGAGTCTGGGTGCTTACAGCATGTAGTGCAGTACCAGGCAAATACAAATCAGTCAATAAATGTTAGATATATTACTATCTATTTGCAGTTTATTGTTTTGTTTTTGTTCTGGAAGAAGAGATGACATTTTGTATAATATTCACTTAAAGGTGAGATATGAGATTTAAGTTCTATTCCTATTTTCACTATTGAATCTCTTGGAAAAATTCTGTTTACTTCTCTAGTCTGTGCTTTACCCATTTTTATACTTATAACTGTTTTTTTTTCTTTTTGTTTTCTATTTTTTGTCTAACCAGGGGACTAGATAGACAATAATGATAAAATAGCATACGTTAGGTATTAAATACATTTTTAAAAGAAAATACATTATGAATAAATAAAATTATTCATGTGTTACCTATATTATAAGACATAATTATTCATTTTCCCCACTAAAATACAGATGTAGTTTCTTCACAAGATGACTAGTCTCTCAATAATCAAAAAGGGAAAAAATGTTTTCATAAGATTATTTCTTTTCAGTTACTCTTTTGTTAATTATTAATTGAGAAACTGCTATATACCAAGCACTGTTTTGATTAAAATTTTATTACCTCAAATGAAAGTTTCCCACATTTGAATTTATTTTACCCCATCACCAGGCTTTCCTCTGGGATTTCTGTTGGCACTAATGATGCTACATTTTTTTCAGACATAAAATAAATATTAAAATAATTCTTTCTAGCATGTACTATGATTATTTATATACTAGTTTTACTTTCCAACTGATTTCAAACTCATTCAGTGGACATCTGAGACTACAGAAAATTTCTCATTTATTATTTCATGATCTTCTATAGCACCTAACATGAACTTCCAAATAATGGAAACTCATGATGTATTTGTTAATATGACTTGTTAATATAATTATTAAAAAGATGAATAAATGAATGTGAATGAAATACAATGTAAAATGATCTTTAGAAACTCATTTTGAGCCCTAAATGAGAAGTGTCTGTAGAGAGACCACCATTACTTTTTAGGCAAGATCTTTTTTTATCTTGCTATAATTTCAATTTTCCCAAGATATGTATTTCTTTTCTCTTTTTAATAAAATAAGAATAAAATTCTAATTCCCTCCATTGTATAGTAAAGTTGAAGAGTGTATTCTGGTCTAAAGAACACAGCTTTTCTGCCTAGTGTTTCAAAGGGAGAAAGAAATGAAAAAGAAAGAAAAAAGAAAATTAGTATTTTATTATCATTCATTCAACATAAGTTATGATGTTACTGGGCAGTAAAGTAATCATTCTAAAATTTCAATATGATACTTTCATAAGCATTCTAAAATTATTAAATGTGTGACTTATATTAAACAATGAATGTTAAACTTGAAATATTTAAATAGTTCAGATACATAAATTAAGTAATATAACTGTGAAGACCACAAAAATTATATTTTACCTAATAAGGTTGTATTATCCTGTTTTTGCTATTTGTACTTTTAACCAGTGTTCCACAAATAAGCAAGCAGAGCTGAACCAAATATATTTTAGCAAATAAACTCATGGTACATAATGAAGTCGAAAGGAAAGGTGGTGTCAGTCATGCTTATTTTAATCTTGATCCTTTGTCTTTATAAATGATTGTCTTGAGTTCTTTTAGACCCTGGGAAAGTAAGAAAAATAAAATAAAATGTTAAAATAAAAAGTTTAAAATCCTAGCATAAAAATTTAAATGTATTTCATGTTAAAGTTAGAAATGTTTCAAGTTTTAGTAGTAGAACATGTTATTTAGTATTATTAAAACGTAGGTAGTTAACACCAAATACAACTGGTGTATAGTAGATTTGTGTACTGGAAACCTATCTAATTTTATTAACTAATGTTACCCCAATAAATTTAATTTAAACATTAAAATTAAAAACTTTTACATGTTGACATATATGTTTAAGTAAATACTGAAAAAAGGTGGGTTGAATCTTTAATGTAAAGTATGTTAACACAAGGATAATAAATTTTTGTTCAAACTATTATTGTCTACAATATGCGTATGCCCAGTGGTTTTTAAAATATACCTACATAACATTAAATTTTATTTTAGGTTATGCATTCTTCTTCCTATGTATATTATATTTACACAGAAATCAAAGAACATATGAATTGAGAACCTAATGTATATTGACAAAAAAATTGTTTGATAATGATCAACCAAAAATGAACATTTATTAAGCTTACTGTGTATAATTTTTTATGTAACTGAATGAGAAATAAATGCCAATTAATTAAAGTATTTTTAAAGTTTTCTAATTTGATATATATGTGGAGGTAAAACAAACACACCCAAAACTGCAGTAAAAAAGACCAGGCAAGCAAAATTGTGTCTTGTTGCTTATATTTTGAAAGTAATAAGAAAGAGAAATTGCAAAGACTAAGATAGAGAAACTTTCTGGGAAACTAGTAAAGAGATCAGAATGAGGAACCCCAGAATTAAGGAACTAATTCATGCTACTATAAACTCAACTGGGAAAGTCAACCACAATATGGTTTCCTAAAGCTTTTTCAAGTGGTATTCTGCTCATGCTGAGTACTGTGATAAAAATACTTTCCAGAGCAATATGAGTAGATAGAATCCAGGCTGACACCAAATCAGTATAAACTCTCTGGTCTAAGTAATAGTTCTTTGACTCTTCGATTTAGCTATCCTAGTCTATTTAGTTAAGTTGAAAGCATATAAGTATCAGTACATACAGTGTATGCACTCTATGGATAACCATTATCTATACTGAAGTTCAAATAAGAGTTAGCATGAGTGTAGTAGATAGATTTACAGATTTTTTTCCCTCTCAATAAACATGTATTGAGCATCTATTATTTACCAAGAAGGAGGGTCTGTCAGCCCCTTTAAGCAAGGTATTATACCAGTCTCGGTCATTGCTGTATCCATAGCATTTAGTTAACCTGATGACTGAAAAATAACAGACATTCAGTCAATATAATTTGAAAGATGACAACAGTCAGTCTTGGGAGACAGATGCACATAAATGCACATACAAAAAGATAATTTAATATTTTTTTCAAAAATTTTTTAGTGAGAGAGAGAGTGAGAAGGACAGTCAGGGACAGACAGACAGGAAGGGAGAGAGATGAAAAGCATCAACTCACAGTTGTGGCACCTTAGTTGTTCATTGATTGTTTCTCATATGTGCCTTTACCCAGGGGCTCCACCTGAGCCAATGATCTATTGCTCAAGCCAGCGACCCTGTGCTGAAGCCAGTGACCTTCGGGTTTCAAACCTGGGTCCTCAAGTATCCCAGGCCAATTCTCTATCCACTCTACCACAACCTGGTCAGGCAATAATTTAATACTTTAAATGTTAGAGAAATATGGACAATTACTGTGGGATCTGGGAAGAGATTACGTCTAGTTGAAAGCCTGGGAAAACCTCATGGAAGAAGATATATCTTGTAAGTGGAATTTGTATAATAGTAGAAATTTGACAATAAGAACCACTACTCAGCTCATGGTAATTGTTATTACATTGGACCAGGGAGTGCAGGTGGCCAGACTGACCAAGGTTCCATGGGAAGTCAGAAATCTGAACTGTTTTATAAAAGTTCTATATATTACTATTGGCAACTAATAAATATTAAGAGATTTTTGCTGGTCTTGTGTTTGTGAGTTGTACTTTTATCGTTGTACCTAGGATAAACTTCTCCCTGTTTCAGAGATATTATCTTCTTTATTTCATCATCAATAGGTATTCACTGAAATAATATGCAAATTTCCTAGTATGGCATTATATGTTATTTATTAATATATAAATCACACATGAAAAGAAAGAAAGCTTAAATTTGTAGTCCTCTATTTTTGACAACCCCGTAAAATAAAAATCACTAGTTAACATTTTGCATTTTTGCCCTTTAAGAAAAGTTAACCATATATTCTAAGCATTGGTCAGTTTTTTAAGAACCTTGTCTTAAAAATTTTAAGAACTTAAATCTGCCTTTTAGAAATTGTATAATGCTCTTAATAAGCCATTGTAAAATAGAGAGATAAATGAAGACTATATATTATAAACCAAGAAGGCTTTCTTAAGTATGACAAATAGCATAAAATCTTTTAACCTTGTTTTTTTGTGCACAAAGGCACCTTTAAGGGTGTCTCCAGTAAGTGCTATATTAACACAGAAGTTTAGTTAATTACAGCCACTATTCTCACATACCTTAACTGAGTGTGAATACCAAGCAATTTAATAGTGTGCCCCTGAGCATTAATAACTAATGAAATTGGATTCCTTGTTTCCTCTAATGAGCTCATTGCTTTTCTAAATATGGTCATTGCAGGTAAATGATCAATAGCCTTGAAAATGACACTACTACTGCATTATTTTGGCAAGAAAGAAATATTTTTTATGTAAAATAACTAAACACATTTATATATCTCAGGTAACTTTCTAAATAACCTGATATATAACATGCATAGCCATAGTAGATTTGTTGGTTTTAGTGAGTTAGAAGGAAATGGGAGACAGTCATGCAGATTATAGAGAAGTGACTTCAAATCCACATAACCTAGTTCAAGTTGGAATAAACTGGATCCAGTGTGTTTCTGTTAACTGAGAAACTGACAGGCAGGAGGCTATGAGAAAGTCTGTTTTCCGTTATGATAAGTGTAATAGTTACAGCACATTTCTGTTATAGTAATAGTTCAGTACAAATAATCTCTACTGTACTTGTTTCTAGAGCTGTCATAATGAATTACCACAAATTTGGTAGCTCAGTATCAACATAAGAATGTCCAAACCTTCAGAGTATTTTTTTCTTTTTTAGTTTATTTGAGCCAAACTGACAACAGTTGCCAGGAAGTAAGATCTTAAATGCTCCAGAGAATGACAGTTTGCAGTTTCTCTTGTATATCTGGAATTAAGGAGGGAACATAAAGAAGATTATGTGGAGGTAGAAGAAGGCAAGTTGAGGATTGAATTGTAATATAGTTAACAAGGGTATATGTTCTCTTGAGTGGTTATATTTCCAAAGGGTCTGAAAGAGAGGCATTTCAAAGTTGTGTTAAGATAAATGCATGAAAACAATGGACAGGGCTTGCTTAAGGCAGATAAACCTTTTCCTAAAGAAGTTCTATGCCTGGGGTGTGACCACGTGCCAGGAACTAGCCAGTTAGGAATTTGTGATCAGATTACCTTGTGAGGTTACTTTCATCACTGGACTTGTTAGATTTATTATAGAGTTCCCTTTGTCCCAATTTCTTTTTTCCACATTTACATAGAGAAATTTATTATCTCACAGTTCTGGAGGCCAGCAGTTTGAAACCTAGGTGTTGGCAGGACAGCACTGTCTCTAGATAGAGCCTCTAGGGAAGGAACTGTTTCTTACCTTTTCTGGTTTCTGGCGGCAGTCTTTGACTTGTGGCCACATCACTTCAATCTCATGTCTATGGTCACATTGCTTCCTTCCCTTCTGTCTGTGTCCTCTGTCACTTATAAGGACACATTATTAGATTTAAGACCCACCTGGTAATCTACGATCTTTTTATTTCAAGGTCCTTAACTTAATTACATGTGCAAATATTTTTTTCCAAATATGGTCACATTTAAAGGTTCCAGGGGTTAAGGCATGGACATATCTTTTGGGGGACCACCATTCAGCCCATTACATCTACCTTTCTCCACTGTCATTATGGTTAGTTAGTAAACTGAACACAGTCCTGACTTAGGATATGACATCTAGGAAATTCATTAATATTATCATTGACTGAGCAAATCATTTATATTGTGTATGTGTTTGTACTTTTTAATCCATAGAACCATTCTGGCATTATCTCCTTTTTACAGATAAGAAGATAAAGGTTAAAAAAGGTAAGATCTTGCCCAAAATACAACACAACTAATAAGTGTCAATTTATATTTAAAGTCATCAACTATAAAAGGGTTCCACAAGTTAGGACATAGCTTTGTTCCTATGACAGTGATGAAACCCAAATTTTGGTGTAAGGTAAAACACACCCTAGCCTGTCACTTATTTATCCTAACACAATTGAAAATCATAATGTAGAACATAAAAACACAACTAAGCCACCAAAAAAGGAAAAGGACATGAATATATTGTACTATACACTGTATTGTATAGTAACAAGAAAAATGACCAAAAAAATGAGCATAAAAAAATTTTGTTACCTTTATTCCTGTGGTTGGCTTGCACACTGAAAGGGGCTTTGCAAGGTGGGAAAGAGTGACTTATTGGGAGGAGGAAGCTGGAGAGGCAGGAGAACCTGCAGAAGGTGCTGGGTCAGGTGAGTCAGGATTGCCTAAGGAACATGCAGGAGATGCTGGAGATGATTCTACCTGCACTACAGGTGTTTCATCTAGAGAAGCAGCTGATGTAGAGGTTACAGGACCTGTTCCAGACATCTCTACCTTCTTAAAGACTTGTTCCAGGCTAGCCTGCATGGTTGGTGACTTCTTCTTTTCTAAATCTTCCAATAACATTGCCCAAACACTCACATCTCAATTTTTTTAAAGTTTTTATGGAGTGTCATATATTCAAAACATTGTATATCAAGATTGCGGTAAACGAAGGGCCCTCTTTAACTTACATTTTATTCATATATAACTTCATATTTTCACAGACTTCTTTAGAAATTAATATCTTAAATTTTACAACACAGATTTTCTTTGTTAAATTTTTTGGTTTCTGTGATTTCTCAGCTTCCTGAGGTAAAAATCCATAGATTTGAGAACATTACTTCTAGATTTAACCTTTGAAAGAGCAAGTTAAAGTGAGATATTGTAGAATAATGACCATAGGATGAGAATAAATTTAGAGTTTCCTACTTTACCTAAAGCTATCTTTTAATTTACATTCTAGAGTAGTTTAGCCTAAAATGATTTTGGAATTTAAAAAAATGTATGTTAAGTATCCCACAATGCTTAAGGCCATGTGCCAGACTGCTGTGTTTGAGTGCTAGCTTCTCCATTTATTAACAATGCCTTCTTGGAGTTAATCACGTAACTTTCCTGTGCCTCATTTTTTTTCTTTGTAAAATAAACAGTCATAATATCTCACAGGGTCCTTTAAAAATAAATAAAATAATAATATGTTTAAACAATAACTGCTTTATGGTATAGAATCAATATCAAAGTGGTATAGAATCAATTATTACCAGTTAGATGTGTTTTACATAGATAGTGATAACAGAAGTACCACATTCAAAATTGTGATGAAGTAGCCAGCAGTAGAATTCAGTAGAGTTTTATTTGACACACCATAGCTTCTAAACAAAACAGGGAGCAGTGAGTGTTATAACGCAAATACTATCGGATAGGATTTTCTTTTGCAAATCAAAGGTTTATGTTTCTTCTTTTTCACACCAATTATAACCCCTGTCTTTGCCTTTTTCTTCCCACTCTGCTGTTACGTATTCTCTCTATAAGGAAAAGTTGTTTTCGTTTTCCAAGATACTCCTTATTAAATCTTATTTCCAGATTTCCAAGGTAATGTGAATCCGTAATTGAGCCAGAAGAAGCAATCATATTAGCTCTGTTTCATATGCATGAACTCTGTCAAGGATACTGGAAACTATTTTCTGTTGGCATGTTTACAATCCTAAGAAAGCTATTGTGACTTACAATTTAGAGATAAAGTATGAGAAGGCTCAGGACACTGGTAGCTTTTAGCTCTAAGTGGGAAAAGAATAATTTGCACAGCATTTCTAAGTAAAAGTGGTTTGCAGTTGTCAGGTTATACAAAATTAATGCTCAGTTTGTTTACATTCAGATCATAGTGTAAAGCATTTGTTGTCTGTCAGTGGAACAAGGAGGAAAAAGTTGTGAAGTCTTTATATTTCACTTATTTGTGTTTTTATATATAGCTTTCTGTGGTAATTTTTATAAATTTATGAACCTCAAATGTAATAACACCTTTATTTATAGAACAGAGTATTTATGATAAAGACAAATTAATGTACATTCCTAATAAACTCAAGATGTCAACAATTATTATCTATTGTTATATTGATTTGGGAGGGGGTGAGTAAATGTCAACACAGGAAAGTGAAATGAATTGTCTCCATGTTCAACTATAACTGCATGATGGAACCAGCCATAGGCATTTGCATATAGTTACTTTTTATTTTTATTTTTATCCATCTTAGACATGACTTATCCTTCCCACCCCTCTTCAGGAAGTGAATTCATTTCCTGGTAGGGAATGCCTTTAATTGGTAGTACTTAAGGGAAAATATCCTAAAATGCATTATGTTTGTTATAAATGAAATTCTGATCCATGCTTGTAACCACTGTACAAATTCACAACAGCCGAGTTCTTTTGATCGAGGGGAACTGAAGTGTGTCTGCATGAATTGTTTCACATGGTGTCTTCTCCAATATCTAGGTGAGCACAAAATGCCGAGGCCTCTGGTGGGAGTGTGTCACAAACGCTTTCGATGGAATTCGCACCTGTGATGAGTATGACTCTATACTTGCTGAACACCCCTGTACGTATGCCTCAGATATTCCCTTTGCAGAAGGAAATACCAAGGAAAGCTGAACTCAGGTTTCCATTGTGTTGTTTTGTTTTCTACGATACTGTATTAAGGTTCTGTCTAGTTTTAAATATTTTGATTAGAAATTTAGTTTATTTCTGAAATGTGAGTTGAAACATTTAAGCATATTTCATCTTTTCCATGTATTTGTAAGTTCTTCAGGGTAAAACTATTATCTTATTCATTTTTTCTTTTTCCCAAAAGATGTGGCCTAGTGCCTTATACATACTAGTTTGAGAGTAAACACTTTTAAAATGGAAATGAAGGATGTTCTGATTTTATGATTTGAATTGACAAGTTAGATAAAAAGCATTTCAGAGATGTCTTTCAACTGTGACTTATTCAAATAGGAACGTTACAGTATTTCAATGGAAGATTTGCCAAAAAAGAGAGAGCTGGAGATAGAGTGACAGAGATAGAAAGAGACAGATAGAAAGCAAATTGGTTTTAGTTTATTTCAAAGTAATTGACAGGTAATGGTACCATGTGGCAACTTCTTTTCTCAAGATAAATGGAAAGTAAGTCTTGGAATGTTACTTTTCCCTAGAAAGCTATTTCACCCAGAGAAAAGAACATAAAAGGAGTAATCTCTAAAGTATCTTCCCTGGCCTTTTAGAATTTAAGTGCCTGAAATATTTTTAATATAACTTATAAAGCTTTTATTTTACTTTTTAAAAAAGACCTCTTAATTCTTTCTTGTTTTCTCCTCCCTGTGCTAACCTAGTTTTAGCTACAAAGAAGCATAATATGGTCATTGGGAATAGAAATTCATATCAACACTAGGCTCTTCCAGAAATACAGTGGTATGGTTACAGCTGAGAAGAAAATAAGATGAAAAATAAGATGAAATCTTTCAACTTTAAACATCTATGTAAGAAAAAAAAATAAAATGACTCATAAGTACACTGCACAGAGAACATCTTTGTTTATATTTTAATTTTGTTTTACTTACACTAGCTCACATTTTTTTCTTTTGATATAGTTTTACCTGTTAGTTGCAAATAATAGCTAAAAGATACATTAATTTTCTTTCCTTTCTTTCTTGTTTTTAGTACATGCATGCTTGCACATGAGAGAGAAAAAGGGAGAGAGAGAGGGACAGACAAGAACAGACAGTAAAGGAAAGAGATGAGAAACACTTGTGGCACTTTAGTTGTTCATTGATTGCATCTCATATGTGCCTTGACTGGGGGGCTCCAGCTGAACCAGTGACTCCTTCCTCAAGCCAGCAACCTTGGGCTTCAAGCCAGCGACCCCGTGTTCAAGCCAAATGAGCGCATACTCTAGCCTGCTACCTCAGGGTTTCGAACCTGGGTCTTCAGCATCCCAAGCCAACACTCTATTCTCTGCACCACCTCCTAGTCAGACATATATTAATTTTCTTTGAAAAGTTTATTATGTGCTTAAGGAAAACAGAGATAAAAATGTATTCTAAGAAAATATAAGTATACCCTCCAAGTTAGTGTGTTACTTAAAGAGAGTAGGATTTTATTTTTAGTCTTGGATATCTTTTACACAACCATAATTAACCTTAGATAACCTTCTCCATTGCCTTGTATACCTAGAGTATGCAGTCCCAGATAAACACTATTTTTTTTCAGGGTTTCTGTTGATATAGATAATTTGAATCCTCCTTCTGCCCCCAACTTAGAATATATTTGTTACTATCCTGGCAGCTAAATCTCACACAATCCTTAAAACTAAAATCCAGGCTCCCCACATTATTAACTTGCTTGAGTGCTTTTTTAGAATTGTCCTGGCCCTGGAGTTTCCAATGACCCCTAAGCATGAGTCCTGAAGTTCCAAAGAGCATCTGAATAAAGCTCTGTGTGGGACTGAGGGTCTCAAAAGGGCCAACCAGGATCAGATGGTACTTCTGTTACTGGGTAGTCCCAGGTTGTAAAAAGAGACATAGAAAATTTCAAGGGAGATACTCCAAAGTGTGGGACACCTGGGCTTGAGGTGCTGAGTAGCAGTCCCACTTGTATATATTATTTGATGGGCAAGAGGATCTGTTGGGCTAGAAAAACTTGGCCTCAGCCTGGTAGTTCAGATGGTTGGAGCATTGTCCTGATATATCAAAGTTGTAGGTCTGATCCCTGGTCAGGACACATATAAGGGTCAACTAATAAATGCATAAATAAGTAGAACAACAAGTCAGTGTTCTCTCTCTCTCTCCCTTTCTTTCTCTGTAAAATCAATGCAAAATATAAAAACTGATATTATTTAAAGAGTTACATATTTTTTCCCTCAATTTTGAGAAAAGTAAGCCTTAGATTTGGCCTAAATTTGAACCTATTTTTTTAAATAATGCTAAATTTTGAGATCTTAAAAATTCCATTCTAGAAATGAATACTCATATTTTAATGACATTAATTACATATAGCATATTCATCTATTAATAAGGTAAAAGCAGATTTTATGTATTTTTTTCTTATGTGGATCATAAAAATATTTTATATTTTAACTAAGAAAAATTGGCTACATTTTCACAAGCAACCTATTACTTAATAGGACCCAAACTAACCTCATCATTAGGGAAAAATTATTTGCAATGTAAGGCAACCTTAAATCACTATGAATATAAAAAAACAATTACTGTACTATTAAAGGAGTATATTTTATTATTCCTTTTCATTAGGCAGCTAAAAGAATAGTAGTTCTGACCTTGGGTAATTAATTCTTTATTTGTAACAAAATTTCCCTATTGTTCACTTAGCATAACTGTGCCTCAGTTCAGGAGGCTTTCCCAGTTGAGGAAGCTTCCATTACAGAGGGCTGACCACTACTATTCCACTCCAATTATCTTATCTTTTCTTCCCTGGACCATCTACCATAGAGACTCACTGGCTGTAGCTTTAAAATATACTCAATTGACAAATCAATATAAAAGGGTCAATACAAAGTCTTAACCAAGAATGTCCATGACTTGCAAAATGAAAAAGAATATGATGACTTCCAGCAAGTCTTCTATTTAATGACAATTTTCCCACCAGCTCAAATTAACAGGAGACATTTTCATGTATTGTATCTTGCTCCCCATATCAAAATTTTCAAATTATTTTTAATTTTTTACAATAAAACTCTAAATAAATATACTGATCATTTACTTATTGAATATTTGAGTAACTTCTGCAGAATAGATACTTTACTTTCAATTCTACATTTATTTATCATATTTGTGAACAGATCTCATTCCAGAACAGGAAGCAAAAGAGAAACATTTATTTAGTCCTCACCATATGCCAGGCATTTTGCTAGTAGGCCAACAAGGCTAAGTAAATACTAATCAGTGCTTAAACAAATAATACCAATAGTCTCATATTATTTATGCACTTTATGACAAATTTAAGGGTAATCATTTCCAAGTTTATACAAATTTAAATGCACAACTCTTTCAGTGGTCTGTATTAATGCTTGGCGATGTCTTTTTTTAAATGTAGCTTTGTGAGTTAACATTTTTTCCTTCCTCTGACTGTGCTGTAACCACATGCCTTGTTGGTCTTCCAGTGAAGTTGGTGGTAACTCGGGCGTTGATGATTACTGCAGATATTCTAGCTGGGTTTGGATTTATCACCCTACTACTTGGTCTTGACTGCGTGAAATTCCTCCCTGATGAGCCATATATCAAAGTCCGCATCTGCTTTGTTGCTGGAACCACATTACTAATAGCAGGTACTGGTCTGGACTAGTGATAGAGGTAGAGATATCCATCTAAGGGCTTGAGGTGAAGGAGAAGAGTGATGGTCTGAAGCAGTTCATCTTAAGATCATATGTGACTTGCTTTTCTAGATGGAAGGAATAAAGAGCACATTCACCAGCTGTATTTTCTTTAGCTTCAGAATCAGATAATTAATCTTTAATTATTAATATGTCAGATCAAGATTTACCAAAGTCTTCAAATTATTTTTAACTATCCATAAAAGCTCTATAGTGCTTTAATAGAAAAAATAATTTCCTCTTTGATTATTCCTGAAGTTAAATTCTCAATGAAGCCCCAAGCTTAATTAAGCCTTCTTACTATATATTTAGCAATGCACTGTATTGTGCCAAGTCCTATATTAGACTTATCTCATGTGCCAACCCATTGGATCTCAAATGAAACAATAAATAGAAAATATTATTATTTTATTTAAGAAGTAGATGTAAAGATGGAATTTTGAAGACTAAGAAATCAAACATGACTAATAAACCATAAGACAAAAAACACTTTACATGATTTTATTAGTAAAACAACAAAATTGATATTTTACTCAGGTTTCTTATCAACTTCAAAGCTTAGTTTTCTTCTATCGCAGCATGATACCTTCTTTGGATCTCAGAGCAAGTTGGGAGAAATTATTATGTTGAGGAAACCAACAAGAACACTCCAAGAGAGAAAACCATCTTCTTTTATGGTAGAAGCAAAAAAATTAGCAAGCAAATGTAAGTGGGAACCTGACCAGGCATGCTAGGTAGTGAATGGATAGAGATTGCGGAAATAAAAATACTTGAAGATACATGTGGATGTGAGACAGACAAGTTGCTTTAACCTGTCTCCATTTTCTGATCTGCAAAATAGCCTGAGTTCCCAGTAATAATAACTACTCTGGATTGCTTTTGTGAAGATCCAGTGAGCAGAGCAAGCTCATAGCAGAAAGCCTACTCCTCCACAGTCTCAAAATCAGGCTCTTCCTGATTTTTTACACACAAACATTGAGTCAAGGCCCTAATGATCCCTAAGTTATGTTAAAAAGTCACAAGAATTTAGTAATATTTTTTCTTTTTGAGATATACATTTCATATTCACTGAGTAATAACATGAAGCTTTTGTATATAACAATGTGCTATACTGTATTTAACAAATATTTATTTATTTATTTATTTATTTATTTATTGTATTTAACAAATTTAAACATTAGTTAATGCTATACAATTCTGCTCCAGATTACTTTTGAGACATCATTAGTTTCTGTATTTTTTAAAAATAAAACAACAAAATAAGCTAAATTTAAAGAAAATCAAGTCAATAAAGAAAATCTCTTTGAATGGCTGAAAAAAAATGACTAAGTTAAATTGCCTGACATAGTCAAAGCCTTAGAACCATCATTTTTAGAACAATCATTTAATATTGATATAATCCATTATATACTATATAGTTTCTAAGTTTCAAAAGAAGAATTTCTACTCTAAACTCTGGGTTACAATATTCTAGAAAAGGCTGATAATTTATATCCTGTTTTCTGAAGTTTATATGTTCATGATCTGTTTCTCCTTAAAACCTCCTGCATTAAAAATCTGGGAGAAGAATGCAATGAATAGTGCCTTAAAGAGATATCACAAACTCTCTAGCTTGAAAGTTTTTCTATACACTACCAATTTCAGAAAAGTCCTATTCACATAGCTTTTCATCCCCCATCTCCCCATCTTTATTTCTTGCATCTAGGTCCTGACATGCAATTTATTCCTTTAAAATAAGAAGACCTTTGGGGCATCACTTCAAGTCAGTCAAGTATCAGTTAGACTAATCTATGGGTATTAGATTTTATTTAAAATAAATATATTTTTTCATATGTGGGGATGATAGATAAGGAATTATTTTACAATAAAGACAAATTTTACTTCAGTTACTAGTTTTTAAATCCAACACACTAAAATGAATGGCTTTTTAAGAACATAATTTCTATATAAATGTTGTTTATGTAGCTTACATTTTCAATTGTGGGTTCTGGGTGGTGGGACAGGAGGCAATTAAATGCTCTTAGAGACATCTACTTTGATTAAAATATTAATATAGAAAGAACATATGCTCCTTGTTACTTGTCTTGGACTTTGACTTCTTTCTCTTCTTTGGATTTTCTTTTGTTTATAATATTGTTTTTTCTTTGATATTAAAATAACATTGGAAAGGCAGAAAAATTAAAGAAAACCATAGTGACCATTTTAGGTTTTCAAAAACAGGTGAGTACTGCACTATTTTATTTTTGTATTTCTGAACTATAATTTGTAAGAAATGCAAGATTAAAAAAAAACAAAAGAACCCATAGAAGAGGTGACTAAAATTCAAGATATGAAGCCATAGTGTCATTATTATTCCTCTTAATGATGCCAACTGTGTTGAGTAACAAAATTTAAATTTGGAAAAGACCTGCATTATTTTTTTACATCTTTCCTTTCTTTCAGGCACTCCAGGAATTATTGGCTCTGTGTGGTATGCTGTTGATGTTTATGTGGAACGTACTTCTCTGGTTTTACACAATATATTTCTTGGCATCCAGTATAAATTTGGTTGGTCCTGTTGGCTTGGAATGGCTGGGTCTCTGGGTTGCTTTTTGGCTGGGGCTGTCCTCACATGCTGCTTATACCTCTTCAAAGGTAAGAACAAAATGAAATATGAACTTGCCTCCAGCATCATTTTCCCCAATCCAATGGAAATACATCTCACCAGCCCAAAATAATGCTATTTACTTGATCTCTACCTTTTGCCAATAAATATTTTGGTGATTCAAGGACAACAGATTTCTAATACTCAAACCTTATTACCCAGATAGTGGTATATTTATTAAAAATAAAAACCTGGCTCGGGCCAGTTGGCTCAGTGGTAGAGGGTCGGCCAGGCATGTGAATGTTCCAGGTTCAACTCCCAGCCAGGGCACAAAGGAGAAGTGTCCATCTGCTTCTCCACCCTTCCCCTTCTACTTTCTCTCTATCTCTTTCTTCCCCTCCCGCAGCCAAGGCTCCATTGGAGCAAAGTTGGCTGGGTGCTAATGATGGCTCTATGGCCTCTGCCTCAGGCGCTAGAATGGCTCCTGTTGCAATGGAGCAACAGCCCAGATGGGTAGAGAATTGCCTCCTAGTGAGCATGCCAGGTGGATCCCAGTCAGGCACATGCGGGGAGTCTGTCTTTCTGCCTCCCAGCTTCTGACTTCAGAAACATACAAAAAACAAAAAGTAAAAAATAAAAACCCATAGGTACAACTGTGTCTAATATATAAATAGTGATTAGTTTGATGTGTCATAATCTTACAAGACTTACTTCACTCAATCTATTAAATTTATACCTAGAGTTGAACAGAAAAATAGACTGAGAGGCAAGCCAAAAAATCTAAAAATATCTTTCAGGATAAAAATCTAGATTGTCATCTAGTGGTCTTCTTGGATGATTCCTTCTTGGAATATGTATATCCTTGACTTTTTGTGGGAAGATTATATAAAATGACATTATTTTATTTTCCAAAGTATACTCAGCCACAGTTATTTTTATATCTCTACAATTACCTCTCCCAAACAGATGTGGGACCTGAAAGGACGTATCCTTATTCCATGAGGAAAGCCTATTCAAACGCAGCTGTATCTATGACCAAGTCATACGTGGCCCCTCGGACAGAGACTGCCAAAATGTATGCTGTTGACACAAGGGTGTAAAGTGCTCCATATCAGTTTGTTTTGGTATGTTAGTTAACCAAACAGTTAATAAGTAGAAGTGAATAAAAAAGTGGGTAAACCCAAGAACAATTACTTGAACTTTATCTTCAACTAAATTAATTGTGCAGTTTAATCAAAATGTCTGTCACTGCTTCTTTTCTATTATTCGCATGTTTTTTCTCATTTTTTATACACTCTCTCTCTGTCTCTCTTACACAAACACACACGTTTTCTCTATATAGCAAGATGAGGTTGCTAAGATATAAAAATATTTATGATTTCTATATTGCCATTAGAGATTGAAACATGGTAATATTAAAATAAAATAATACAGCCTGACCTGGCAGTGGCACAGTGGATAGAGCATCAGACTGGGATGTGGAGGACCCAGGTTTGAGACCCCAAGGTCACCAACTTGAGCGCACACTCATCTGGTTTGAACGAAGCTCACCAGCTTGAGCCCAAGGTCGCTGGCTTGAGCAAGGGGTCACTCAATCAGCTGTAGCCACCCTGTCAAGGCACATATAAGAAATCAATCAATGAACAACTAAGGTGCAGCACGAAGAACTGATGCTTCTCATCTCTATCCCTTCCTGTCTGTCCCTATCTGTCCCTCTCTCTGTCTCTGTTACATAAATAAATAAATAAATAAATAAATAAATTAATTAATTAATTAATAAAATAGCACATTAAGAATAGAAAGCAACCTTCAAAAGAGTCCAGAGATTCTGATCTTTGAAAGGACTGACAAGCTCTTAACTCTTCTCTGGCTTTTGGTTAATTTTTTATATTCTCAACTGAATTAATTGTTTGATAACTTCTAAATTCAAGCTAGTTTATCAATGCCTACTATTGCTCCAATTTTGTTATAATAGAGAAAGAAAATAACTTTATGTGCCAGTCACCAGTGTGAGTTAAGGATAAGAGGTTTTCCTTCCATACTCCAAATGTAGAAAGCAAATGTTAAATTAATACTGGAGTCAGTGGTGACTATCTTCCTCATTAACAATATAAGAAATCTGTATATTGTTATCATACTTCCTCTTTGCCTATATTTCTACAACAGTAATTGCTAAGAAAGATATTTACTCACTTATTGCTTAGACATCCAAATATATTTTATAAATACAACATATTAGAATTAACTAATTCAGGTGTACTCTCACAACTAGATCCTTGACTCCTAGCAAATTAGCTGATATGTGATAAAATTTAACAAATATTTGTTGATTGGAAGAAATAAAGCCTCAAATCCTTTAATTAACTAATCAATTTTCCTCAATAAATTTTTTTCCCAGAAAAACTGAATTCTGTAGACAATTAATGATTGCTAATGCAAATCATTCATATTCATAATATAATCATCTTGAGTTTTTTAATGAGAAAGTTTTTAGAAGATTATAAAATTTAATCTCAGGCTTTCTCATTCCTTGTAATTCACATAAACAGCATTAACTCCTTTGCAGTACCTTAATGAACTATTGACTAAACTGGAAATTAGTTCTTTAGAAAATGGAAACTTAGTTGTTGATTTCATAAGATCTCAAAAGAAGTGTTTTGAATTTAAAAAACTAAAAATAATGTGAAAATGAGATGATAAAAGCCTAGTACATATATTATTGTTGTTGAGAACAGTGTTCATGGTTTCAAAAGGTATTTTTTACTAGTATTCTCAAAATAAATTTTAATCTAATCTTAGCATTAAGACAATTGATTCACTTTTATTTCATAGGTATTATTAACTGTATAATGCCATTGAAAAAATTATTTGTGATCCATATTTCCTAGTTGTAAGGATATAATTCTACGCATTTTAAAACTTATTTTGTCTTGTTCTTTTGTCAACCTTAGTTTTTATTTTTATTTTTATTTTTACTTTTATTTTATTATATATGGTTGTTATCTTTTATATATTCAAATACATCTCTTGAATCTTTCTGGGGAAAGGCAGGATAAAAAGTAATTAAGTAGGCCATTAGATTTTAGAGATACAAATTTTTTCCTCCTTAAAAAGTTTATTTGTATAAGGACATATTTCAAAGGATTATGGCAATAATTGGCATCTATGACAGTTTTAAATTTTTCTCAATAAAAACATTTTGTATATTTTGGGAGGAATATTAGCATTTCTTTTCTTTAGTTACCTTGGGAATATTTTTTATTTTATTATAATTTACTAAAGCATTCCCAAACAAAGCATAACAAAAAATATATTTTGTATAACTACTAGTAAACAACAAAACAAATATTTAGCAGTGAAGAAAAAAATCATTGACTTGATGGTAACTTGACATGCTTAGAAAGAAAAAAATAATACCAATCCAAAGTGTATACACATAAGATTACTAGGTTGAAACTTTAAAATAGCCCGCTATATTCTGGATATTATAATTTAGTCATGTCCAGTTAATTGCAGTAAAAATCTTATTTATAAAATTAGACAAATTTATTCACTTGTCCCTTTATTAATTATTACTTTCTAATGTCAAATTTTAAATTAAAATTAGACTTCTGTTTTATAAAAGTTGTATGTGTACATTGTGGACAGTGAGAAAACTCAAACAACCAAAAACATATCTTATTTAACTGGCATGGCACCATATTTTCTCCACCTAGAACATCACTACTCTTTACCTTTTTTGAATATCTGCATAGCTTTCCAGATATGCATTTATATCATATATGCAATGACACTCACACATACACATATATTTCTTTTTTAGAGATTATTCTCTATGTGTTGTCTATAATCAGTTTTTCCCTTTAACTATCTCTGCCTTTTCCTAACAATAAATTTTCATCTTATCTAATAACTGATCCATATTTAAATTTCCCCAAGTTACTTAAAATGCATTAATACAATTGGTTTGTCTAAACAAGAATCTGCATTTCCTTTGGTTGTTATGCCTCTTAAGTCTCTTTTAATCAAGGTACATTTTTGCCATAGACTCTGACTTGTTAAAAAATATATATTAAAAAAACTGAACCAATTTTCCTATAGTTTATTCCACCTTCTGGATTTGTCTGGTGTTGTCATTTAGTTCCTCTTTATAACTGTATTTCTGGTAAATTGAAGTTTTAATTGAAAGGCTCGATGAAATCATATTAAATAATTTTTTTGAATATACCATATGTGATGTGATAGCATACCCATAAACCTAGTATCTGGTTGATTTGGCCTTAATTATGCTAAAATTATTCACTGGATTAAGGTGATGACAATCCAATCTCTTCATTTTTCAGACATATATGTTTTCCTATAGTGACAAAAATAAGTGATGTAATTTTTGAAACTATAGGAATATCCCATTCTCCAATTACCATAATAATAGTTTTAAACTAATAGTTTAACAATTGATGATTCTTTTCTAAGAGAGTACATTAGTTAGGACTTGGAGAAAGACCATTTTCTAATTCTATTTTTTATTTTAATTTAATTTAATTTTAATTTATTGGGTGTACATGATTCTATTGTCCCCCCATCCCCCATGTTTCCCACCAAATCCCCCTTACCCTCCTCCCCACAACACCCCCCCAAGTTTTGATTTTCTGCTCTCATCCCATCCTATCATCCCCTTTCCCTCTGTCTGCTTTCCCTCTGGACCCTTTGATCCCGCCTCTGTCTTTATTCCATTCCTCAGTTCATATTGTTCATTGGATTCCTCAAATAAGTGAAGTCATATGATGTTTTTCTTTCTCTGCCTGCCTTATTTCACTTAACATAATAGTTTCCAGGACCATCCATGTTGTCGCAAAAAGTAAGATTTCCTTCTTTTTCATGGCCTCATAGTATTTCATTGTGTATATGTACCACAACTTTTTAATCCACTCATCCACTGACGGACACTTGGGCTGTTTCCAGATCTTAGCTATTGTAAACAATGCTGCCATAAACATGGGGGTGCATTTCTCCTTTTGAATCATTGATGTTGTGTTCTTGGGATATATTCCTAAAAGTGAGATGGCAGTTAAGGGATTAATAACCAAAATTTATAAAGAACTTGTAAAACTCAACACCAGGAAGATAAACAATCCAATCAAAAATTGGCAAAAGAAATGAATAGACACTTCTCCAAAGAGGACATACAGATGGGCAATAGGCAGATGAAAAAATGTTCAGCATCATTAATCATTAGAGAAATGCACATTAAAACCGCAATGAGATAATCACCTCACACCAGTCAGAATGGCACTCATTAACAAAACAACACATAATAAGTGCCAATGAGGATGTGGAGAAAAGGGAACCCTCCTGCTGGTGGGAATGCAGACTGGTGCAGCCACTGTGGAAAACAGTATGGCATTTCCTCAAAAAATTAAAAATGGAACTGCCTTTTGACCCAACCATCCCACTTCTAATTCTATTTTATCTACATCTGTAGTAAGAATTTTTCAGAAAAATAAGCCTTAGACTTTTCATCGAAGTCTGTTTGGTAAACCTAAAAAGGCAGGATAAATGCTGAATTATTTCCCTTTATTTGCCAATTCACTATTACAAAGTAAGGACCTGATTTATTAGTGAGATAATATATTATTTATCATTGAAATGAACAATTTGAGGATAAAAGTGAGTACCATTAATAATTAAGTTAGGACATTCCTGGGAAATCAAGGGTCTGTGGTCACTCTTTTAGCTCAAAGGGTGAGAGTACAATTTTTGAATATTTTTTTATTTTTGAGTACCATATTGATTTGTGGATTTTCATTGATGTACTGTGTTTTAATTCATTGTAGTGATTATTGTCTGTATACTTAAATTGTTAAACTTTGGTCAGACAGGGCTTTTTCAAGATGGCTTCTGTGGTTTCCAGATACAGTACTTCAAAAAAATTTTTTTTCAGTAATTGTAATGTTGAAGTACCTACAGAAAAGTATAAGGTTATAGCAATATGAATTTTTCACAAACTAAATATACTTGTATAATCAGTATCCTTGTCAAGAAATAGGACACTATTGTCCCCCAGAAGTTTCCCCAACTCTGCCTCGCAGTTATCCTCACTATCCTATTGATAACTATTATCTTGACTTTTAACACCACAGGTTGGTTTTTCCTGTGATTGAGCTACTGTATATTTAAATTTTTTGTGTCTAGCTGCTTTTACTCACTATTATGCTATTAGTTCAAGATTCAGCTATATTGCTGCATGTAGTTTAGTTTGCTTATCTTCATTACTATATAGTATTCTGTTGCATGAATACACCATCAATGTTTAATCCATTTTACTGGTGATGGATATTTGGTTTGTTTTCAAATTTTAGCTATTATAAATAGTGCTACTGTGAACATTCCTCTACATGATTTTGGAATACATGTGCACTCCCTTCTCTGACACTTAAGACTGGAAATGCTTCATCATAGGTGTGTATATGTTTAGATATAGTGGATATTATCAAATAGTTTTCCAAAGTACTTGTAGCAGTTTATACTTCCACAGCAGTATGATGCCCACATTTTGGTCAATGCCCAGTATTATATTTTTTCATTCTAGTTATTCTGATATGCATGAATGGTATTAAAGAACAAAAATCTTACTCATGATAAATAATACTTTGTCTAAATTGATGAGTCTGTTGTTAATTAATTCAAAAATATATTGTTCTGTGGACTCGATGCCAGGTATTTCATGTTTAAAAGTAAAATAAAAAAATTGTCTGACTCTCTCATCACCTTCACTTCCACAGCCAATTAAACATTAAATGCTTAAGATTGTATCTCCATAAAAGCCCTCAAATCCTTGTCTTAGTTCAGGTCATCTTCCTCCCAGCCCCAACTGTTCTCTTGTCTCCTGGTCAGTTGCTGCAACTTCCTCTTTTTCTTCCTCCAGTCTGTGCTTCACACCACAGCTAGATAGAGTTTTTAAAAATACATATCCAATCACGCTATTACTCCTTTGCTTATATATCTTCCTGTTGTTTCTTAGAAACACGATTTTTAAACTTGGCCACGACTTGGTTCCTGGGTCCCTTACCTACCACTCTTCTTTTTCCACTCTCTCCCTTGTTTATCATTTTCCAAGAAGACTGCCTTTCTTCCCCAGCCTCAAAAGCCTCCATGCTTCTCTTGCTTTTAAGCTTAAAACACGTTTTCCTTTCCCCAATTCTTACTGCTAACATCATTCCTCTCTCTAATAACATGACACTTCTTCAGGGAGCCCTCCCAGACTTCCACTACACTAGGTTAGATAATGGCACCTCTCTAATAGCCAAGGGCTCTGCTTTCGTTGTTCCCATTGCACTTCACATATATGTGGTATCTTGTTTCATACTTCACTTTCCTATGAAGATTAAAACTAAGAGGGCGATACATTTCCTTCTTTGTGTACTGTTCTATTCCCAGTACCTGGCACAGTGCCTAATGCATAGTAGGCCCTCAGTACATAATTGTGAATAAAGGAGTGAATGAATGGCAGTAATATCCTGCCCAAGAAAAGTAATAAATCCATTGCATGAAATTTATTTGTTCATTATATTATTTCTTTCTTCTTTTATGCATACATTTGGGCAGTTCAACTGAGAAGCCATTTCTGTGTTTTCAAGCAGCCTAAGGTATAGGGGGGCGGGGGTGGGCAGAGACATTAAAAAAAGTTTGAAATGCAATAAAGCAATTGTTATAATATGGGTATATAGAAAATGCCATAGGAAAAGTAAACTCTACTTGTGGAGTCTGGGAAGGCTTTCCAGAGGAGGCAATTTTTGGTTGAGTAAAGAATGATGGTAGAAAATAAGTTGGGAGAAAAAATTTTATGCAAAGGAACCATGCACAAAAATATAATCAAGAGAGGGCAACCAGTGTGCTAAACATTACAATCAGCTTCATGTCCCCAGAGCATAACTGGGGGAAAGGAGGTTTTGATATTCACAAATTACTTTAAAATGAAAACCATGAGAAGACAGCACTTTTCCTCCATCCAAGGTTGCAAAACTGAGATGAGGATGCTTGCCCTCAATACCATTAACTACAATGCTCCCATGACAAATACAATCCAAGTTCATGTAGTGGTAGTTTTATTCTGCCGGTACCATCCTGGTATCCCTCCTGCAGTCAGCCTCTTTCAGGCATCATCATGTAGCAAAGTCCTATCAAGCCCTTCTTCACCATCACCAAGATCATTATGACTCCCAAACTAATCTTCTTACCATATTATCTCCCTTACACTATAATCGTCTTTCAAATCAATTCTTTGCTTTTTTGATTTTCTTTCTTTATGTCAACATTGTCATGCAGGAGTGAACACTTCCTATCTCAATTTAAGGGAATACACACAATTAGGAAAAAAATCATTCCTGGAGCAGGTTTTTGAGTTCAAAAATAATTGTTCTCAAGTGAATAATGTTGGCTCCTGATGTGCAGTAATTAATTGGAATACAATATAATGCACAATCCAATATTGATTAAACTATGTTTACTGAAATATTCTTTATTTGCCTAAAACAGAAGGAGATAAGGAAGAAAACAAACAAGAAAAGCAAATTGTCTCAGCACCCACAGACTCTCTGGAATTAAAAAAAAATATTACATGTGCATATTTTTCAAAAAATTTACAACACAGCCTGAACAGGTGGTAGCACAGTGGATAGAGTGTCAACCTGAAATGCTTAGGATCCAAGTTCAAAACCTCGATGTTGAGCATGGGATCATAGACATGATCTCATGGTCGCTGGCTTGTGCAAGGAGTCAATGGCTCAACTGGAGCTCCTGGTCAAGGAACGTATGAGAAGCCATCAATAAACAACTAAAGTGCTGCAACTATGAATTGATGCTTCTCAACTCTTTTTCTTCCTGTATGTCTGTCCCTGTCTGTCTGTCTGTCTGTCTCTCTCTTTCTTTCTCACTAAAAAGCAACACATAAATAAATAAATCGATAGTGCAGAAATGTATTAAACAATGCCTCTCTTACCTGTGTCTATGGTCTTCCCCCACTAGCTTTCTCCTAAGAGTTGTATCTTCTCATATTTATTGCATACTTTCAAAGAAAATTATTGACATATATAGCATATATAGATCCTTTGAAAATGTATACACCAGGGGTCCCCAAACTTTTTACACAGGGGGCCAGTTCATTGTCCCTCAGACCATTGGAGGGCCGGACTATAAAAAAATCTATGAACAAATTCCTATGCACACTGCACATACCTTATTTTAAAGTAAAAAAAACAAAACGGGAACAAATACAATATTTAAAATAAAGAACAAGTAAATTTAAATCAACAAACTGACCAGTATTTCAATGGGAACTATGCTCCTCTCACTGACCACCAATGAAAGAGGTGCCCCTTCCGGAAGTGCGGCGGGGGCCGGATAAATGGCCTCAGGGTGCCGCATACGGCCCGTGGGCTGTAGTTTGGTGACCCCTGGTATACACCATACTGTTACACTATGTATTTATTGGCAGTTTTCTATATCACTTTATTCTTTTTAAAGGCTGCATGGCTCATTGTTCATATGTACCCTTATTTTTCTAATTTGTTCCCTTAAACATCTCCATTGTTCCTGTTTTTGCTATTATAAGTAACATTGAAATAAACATTTCTTTTAAAAACATCTTTGCCTTTCTTTAGAGTTATAAAAAGTTGTGTTCTAACTGTATGTTAAAATAATAATGCTGAATCCGTATAAATATATATTAACTTTGATACTCTTACAAAGTAAAGAGTTCATTCACCCAGCACTAGCAGAACTAAACACTAGACACCAAGAATTTCAGTGGAAAAAGATGGACTCCTTTGTTATAAATGGCACCACTCAGGGGAACATGAAGCTAACCCCCAAACTCCCTGATATCATATAGGTTACAGATATACATAGAGCTAAGTCACAAGACAGAGTGAGTTAGTGGGTTTGGGATCATGTTGGGAACTAATTGGTCATCTGTGAGGTAAGTGTAACAAAAAATTGTTTCTCCAGGTCTTGAGAACAGCTCTGCAGTTTTTACAGCATCCCTTAGTCTGGTTTCATAGAGAAACAATCAGGGGTCATTTCACCTTAAAGCTCAGAAACTGAAACATAATTTAAATCAAGATTTTATTTTTAGGCCCTGGCCTGTTGGCTCAGTGGATGTCCCAGGTTCAATTCCCAGTCAGGGCACACAGTGACCATCTGCTTTCTCCTACCTTCCTCTCCCCCTTTTTCTCTTTTTTCCTGTCACGAACATGGCTCGATTGGCCCCAGGTACTGAGAATGGCTCCTGTGGCCTCTAGGTGCTAAAAATACCTCTCAGTTGCTGAGCAACAGAGCAAGGACCCCAGATAGGCAAGGCATTGCTCCATAGGGAGCTTGCCAGTTGGATCCCCCTGGAATGCATGCATAAGTTTGTCTGTCTGCCTCTGCCTCCCCTCCTCTCACTTAATAAAAAAGAAGGAAGGAAGGAAGGAAGGAAGGAAGGAAGGAAGGAAGGAAGGAAGGAAGGAAGGAAGGAAGGAAGGAAGGAAGGAAAAAGAAAAGAAAAAAGAAAGAGAGAGAGAGGGAGGGAGGGAGGAAGGAAGGGAGAAGGAGGGAGGGAGGGAGGGAGGGAGGGAGGAAGGCAGGAAGGAAAGGAAAGGGAAAGGGAAAGGGAAAGGGAAAGGGAAAGGGAAAGGAAAGGAAAGGAAAGGAAAGGAAAGAAAGAAAGGAAAGGAAAGGAAATGTTATCTTTAGCCTGCCAGAGGTCAGGACCCTGTGACAATTAGTTAGGTCCAGGCCACTGTGTTGCTGCTTCAGTGGTTGCTGATTATCTAGAAAGAGGCTAGATCTTTGAAGGGTGTATATATCTAGAGCTAGCATTGAAACTAAATTTAATCAAAGTCATAAGGAAAAAAGTCTAGGTCTTTGATGTGTGTATATACAGAGAGCTATGATTTAAAACTAAATTTAATCAAAGTCATAAAGACCCTTGGTTTCAACACATATAGCTACTAAATTGGTCTCCAAAAAATAGTAATTGGCCTTGGCTAGTTGGCTCAGTGGTAGAGCGTCGGCCTGGCATGCGGAAATCCCGGGTTCGATTCCTGGCCAGGGCACACAAGAGAAGCGCCCATCTGCTTCTCCACCCCTCCCCCTCTCCTTCCTCTCTGTCTCTCTCTTCCCCTCCCGCAGTCAAGACTCCATTGGAGCAAAGATGGCCCAGGCGCTGGGGATGGCTCCTTGGCCTCTGCCCCAGGCGCTAGAGTGGCTCTGGTAGCAACAGAGCGACGCCCCGGATGGGCAGAGCATCGCCCCCTGGTGGGCGTGCCGGGTGGATTCCGGTAGGGCGCATGAGGGAGTCTGTCTGACTGCCTCCCCGTTTCCAGCTTCAGAAAAATACAAAAAAAAAATAGCAATTTTACATTTTCACCAGCAATATATGAAAGTATTTGTTTCCCACATCTTTTATCAACACAAGGAATTAACAATCTTGTGGGTAAAAAATGATATTACATTGGTATATTGATTCACATTAATTTAATTAAATTGAGCATATTCAACTGTAAAATAATTACTAATTGAATAGTTACTGCTCTATTTATTTTATTATTATAATTATTATTATTATTTTTATTAAGTGAGAGGTGGGGAGGGAGAGATAGACTCCTGCATGTGCCCCTACTGATATCCAACTGACAAGTCCTCTACCAGGAAATGCTCTGCCTGTCTGGGTCGCTGCTCCATTGCTTGGCAACCGAGCTATTTTAGTGCCTGAGATGATGCCTGGAGTCATCCTCAGCACCCAGGGCCAACTTTGCTTAAACCATTCGAGCCATGGGTGCGGGATGGAAAGAGAGAGAGAGAGAGATGGGGGGGCGAGGAGGGAGAAGCAGGTGGTCACTTCTCCTGTGTGCCCTGACTGGGAATCAAACCTGGGACTTCCACTTGTTAGGCCAAAGCTCTACTACTGAGCCAACTGGCCAGGACCTAGTTATTTCTTTAGGTGAAAATTGTAAGTTCTTTTTTTGTCTTTATTTCCATGCTATTGTGTATCCCTAGTTTCAAAGCACATGTTAGTGAGCTTCTCAAGGTTTGTTATATTTACTGCCAATGGTATTTAAAATATGTTTTGTGGTACATACCTACTTTTATTTTATAGACACCTATTTTTAATGTGGATTTAGAACAGCATCAGTTTTCTACTTATTATACAACATAAAGTTTGTATTTAAAATACATTTAAGTTTGAAGCTGAATTAATTTTAAAATACATTCAATAAAAATAAGTAAGAAGTGCTTTTCCAGTATGTTAGCAATGAAAAAGCCCATATTTGAGTGACTGAACTTTGGTATGCAATGGTTTAATCAAGGTAGTATTCTTTAAATAAAATCTACTCTTAGCAAAAGTTATAATAGTTTATTAAATTTCATTGCTCATTAAAAGCAGACACACAAAAAAAATGTTTTTTAAAAAGTCTTTCTCTAGAGCCCAGAAAGAAGAAAATAAGACTCTTTATTTATTTGGCTATATAAAACAGATATCAGAAATCAAATCACTTCACTTATAAGTACTTTATTATGTGATAAGTTACCAAAGAACTGTAAAACTTAGTATTGGCAACACCATTTTGAAGAGGAAGTCAGGCCTCTTACCCCCTTCTTTCTTTTTTTATTTATTTATTTATTTTTATTTATTTTTTATTTTTTATTTTTTTTTATAATTTTATTTTTTTAATGGGGTGACATCAATAAATCAGGATACATATATTCAAAGATAACAAGTCCAGGTTATCTTGTTGTTCAATTATGTTGCATACACACCACCCAAAGTCAGATTGCCCTCGGTCACCCTCTATCTTGTTCTCTCTGTGCCCATCCCCCTCCCCCTTTCCCTCCCCCATTCCCCCCTCCCCCCCGTAACCACCACACTCTTATCAATGTCTCTTAGTTTCACTATTATGTCCCACCTACGTATGGAATAATACAGTTCCTGTTTTTTTCTGATTTACTTATTTCGCTTCGTATCATGTTATCAAGATCCCACCATTTTGCTGTAAATGTTCCGATGTCATCATTTCTTATGGCTGAGTAGTATTCCATAGTGTATATGTGCCACATCTTCTTTATCCAGTCATCTATTGATGGGCTTTTTGGTTGTTTCCATGTCCTGGCCACTGTGAACAATGCTGCAATAAACATGGGGCTGCATGTGTCTTTACGTATCAATGTTTCTGAGTTTTGGGGATATATACTCAGTAGAGGAATTGCTGGGTCATAAGGTAGTTCTATTTTCAGTTTTTTGAGGAACCACCATACTTTCTTCCATAATGGTTGTACTACTTTACATTCCCACCAACAGTGGATGAGGGTTCCTTTTTCTCCACAGCCTCTCCAACATTTGCTATTACCTGACTTGCTAATAACAGCTAATCGATCAGGTGTGAGGTGGTATCTCATTGCCGTTTTGATTTGCATTTCTCTAATAGCTAAAGAAGATGAGCATCTTTTCATACATCTGTTGGCCATTTGTATTTCTTCCTGGGAGAAGTGTCTATTCAAATCCTCTTCCCATTTTTTTATTGGATTGTTTGTTTGTTTGTTGTTGAGTTTTATGAGTTCTTTGTATATTTTGGATATTAAGCCCTTATCTGAGCTGTTGTTTGAAAATATCATTTCCCATTTAGTTGGCTTTCTGTTTATTTTGTTATAGTTTCTCTTGCTGAGCAAAAACTTCTTAGGCTGATGTAGTCCCATTCATTAATTTTTGCCTTCACTTCTCTTGCCATTGGAGTCAAATTCACAAAATGCTCTTTAAAACCCAGGTCCATGAGTTGAATACCTATGTCTTCTTCTATGTACTTAATTGTTTCAGGTCTTATGTTTAGATCTTTGATCCATTTTGAGTTAATTTTTGTACAGGGGGACAAACTGTAGACCAGTTTCATTCTTTTGCATGTGGCTTTCCAGTTTTCCCAGCACCATTTATTGAAGAGGCTTTCTTTTCTCCATTGTGTGTTGTTGGCCCCTTTATCAAAAATTATTTGACTATATATATGTGGTTTTATTTCTGGACTTTCTATTCTGTTCCATTGGTCTGAGTGTCTATTTTTCTGCCAATACCATGCTGTTTTGATTGTCGTGGCCCTATAATAGAGTTTGAAGTCAGGTATTGTTATGCCCCCAGCTTCATTCTTTTTCTTTAGGATTGCTTTGGCTATTCGGGGTTTTTTATAGTTCCATATAAATCTGATGATTTTTTGCTCTATTTCTTTAAAAAATGTCATTGGAAGTTTGATGGGAATTGCATTAAATTTGTATATTGCTTTGGGTAATATAGCCATCTTGATTATATTTATTCTTCCTAGCCAAGAACAAGGTATATTCTTCCATCTCATTATATCTTTTTCGATTTCCCTTAAGAATGGTTTATAGTTTTCATTATATAAGTCCTTTACATTCTTTGTTATGTTTATTCCTAAGTATTTTATTTTTTTTTGTTGCAATCGTGAAGGGGATTATTCTTTTGAGTTCCTTCTCAGTTGTTTCATTGTTGGCATATAGAAAGGCTACTGACTTCTGTATGTTAATTTTGTATCCTGCGACCTTACTGTATTGGCTTATTGTTTCTAGTAGTCTTTTTGTGGATTCTTTGGGGTTTTCGATGTATAGGATCATATCATCAGCAAAAAGTGATACCTTTACTTCTTCTTTTCCGATATGGATGCCTTTTATTTCTTTGTCTTGTCTGATTCCTCTGGCTAGAACCTCTAGTACCACATTAAATAAGAGTGGAGAGAGTGGACAACCCTGTCTTGTTCCTGATTTAAGGGGGACAGCCTTCAGTTTTGTGCCATTTAATATGATGTTAGCTGATGGTTTATCATATATGGCCTTTATCATGTTGAGATATTTTCCTTCTATACCCATTTTGTTGAGAGTCTTAAACATAAAATTGTGTTGTATTTTATCAAAAGCCTTTTCTGCATCTATTGATAAGATCATGTAGTTTTTGTTCTTTGTTTTGTTGATGTGGTGTATTACGTTAACCGTTTTACGTATGTTGAACCATCCTTGAGATTCTGGGATGAATCCCACTTGATCATGATGTATTATTTTTTTAATATGTTGTTGTATTCGATTTGCTAGTATTTTGTTTAGTATTTTAGCATCTGTATTCATTAGAGATATTGGTCTGTAGTTTTCTTTTTTTGTGCCATCCTTGCCTGGTTTTGGTATGAGGGTTATGTTGGCCTCATAAAATGTGTTTGGAAGTATTGCTTCTTCTTCAATTTTTTGGAAGACTTTGAGTAGAATAGGAACCAAGTCTTCTTTGAATGTTTGATAAAATTCACTGGTATAGCCGTCAGGGCCTGGACTTTTATTTTGGGGGAGGTTTTTAATGGTTTTTTTCTATTTCTTCTCTACTGATAGGTCTGTTTAGGCTTTCTGCTTCTTCTTGACTCAGTCTAGGAAGGTTGTATTTTTCTAGGAATTTATCCATTTCTTCTAGGTTGTTGAATTTAGTGGCATAAAGTTTTTCATAGTATTCTACAATAATTCTTTGTATACCTACGGTGTCCGTGGTGATTTCCCCTCTTTCATTTTGGATTTTGTTTATATGAGTTCTTTCTCTTTTTTCCTTGGTAAGTCTTGCCAAGGGTTTGTCAATTTTGTTGATCTTTTCAAAGAACCAGCTCCTTGTTCTATTAATTTTTTCTATAGTTTTTCTGTTCTCTAATTCATTTATTTCTGCTCTGATTTTTATTATCTCCTTTCTTCGGCTGGTTTTGGGTTGTCTTTGTTCTTCTTTTTCTAGTTCCTTAAGGTGTGAAGTTAAGTGGTTCACTTGGGCTCTCTCTTGTTTGTTCATATATGCCTGAAGTGATATGAACTTCCCTCTTATCACTGCTTTTGCTGCATCCCATAGATTCTGATATGTCGTATTGTCATTTTCATTAGTCTGTATAAATCTTTTGATCTCTGCACTTATTTCTTCTTTGACCCATTCATTTTTTAAAAGTATGTTGTTTAGTTTCCACATTTTTGTGGGATTTTTTTCCTCTTTTTTGCAGTTGAATTCTAGTTTCAAGGCTTTATGATCAGAAAATATGCTTGGTACAACTTCAATTTTTCTGAATTTGCTGATGTTGTTTTTGTGGCCCAACATATGGTCAATTCTTGAGAATGATCCGTGTACACTGGAGAAGAATGTATACTCAGTCACTTTGGGATGAAATGTCCTGTAGATGTCTATCATATCCAGGTGCTCTAGTGTTTTGTTTAAGGCCACTATGTCTTTATTGATTCTCTTGGATGACCGATCTAGAGCCGTCAGCAGTGTATTGAGGTCTCCAAGTATGATTGTATTTTTGTCAGTTTTTGTTTTAAGATCAATAAGTAGCTGTCTTATATATTTTGGTGCTCCTTGGTTTGGTGCATATATATTAAGAATTGTTATGTCTTCTTGATTCAGTGTCCCCTTAGCCATTATGAAATGGCCATTTTTGTCTCTGAGTACTTTTCCTGTCTTGTAGTCAGCATTATCCGATATGAGTATTGCTACACCTGCTTTTTTTTGGATGTTATTTGCTTGGAGTATTGTTTTTCAGCCTTTCACTTTGAATTTGTTTTTATCCTTGTTACTTAGATGAGTTTCCTGTAGGCAGCATACAGTTGGATTTTCTTTTTTAATCCATTCTGCTACTCTGTGCCTTTTTATTGGTGAGTTTAATCCGTTTACATTTAGTGTAATTATTGATACTTGTGAGTTCCCTATTGCCATTTTATATCTTGCTTTCTGTTAGTTTTGTGTCTTGTTTGATCCTTCTCTTTCATTTTTCTATCTTTTGTTTTTATTTGGTTGTATTCCATACATCTTTCCTCTGTTGCTATCTTTTTTATCTCATGTGCTTCTGTGGTGGTTTTTTCAACGGTGGTTACCTTTGAGTAATGAAAAGGGTCCCTACCCTGTTCATTGTAGCGAACTATTTTGTGAGTACTTTTGCACTCCATCATCCTTTGCTACTGTTAATCTCCATCTTCTCCCCCTCTTTCTTTTTGTTGTTGTCACAGTTTAAATTTGGTTTTATTGTGTTCTTCTTGGAGCTTTTACTTGTGGCTCTGTTTTTTTTTGTTCTTTGTATCTGATTGGAGAACCCCCTTTAGTAATTCCTGGAGTGGGGGTTTTCTGATGATAAATTCCCTCATCTTTTCTGTATCTGTGAATGTTTTTATTTCTCCTTCATATTTGAAGGATAGCTTTGATGGGTATAGTATTCGTGGCTGAAAGTTTCTCTCTTTCAGGACTTTAAATATTGGGGTCCACTCTCTTCTAGCTTGTAGAGTGTCTGCTGAGAAATCTGATGATAATCTAATGGGCCTTCCTTTATATGTTGTATTCTTCTTTTCCCTGGCTGCCTTGAGAATTTTTTCTTTGCTGTTGGTTTGTGTCAATTTCATTATGATATGCCTTGGAGTAGGTTTGTTGGGGTTAAGAAAACTCGGAGTTCTGTTTGCTTCTTGAACTTGAGGCTTTAGTTCTTTCCACAGGCTTGGGAAGTTCTCATCTATTATTTGTTTGAGTATGTTCTCCATTCCATTTTCTCTCTCTTCTCCCTCTGATATACCTATTATTCTTATGTTATTCTTTTTGATGGAGTCAGATAATTCTTGTAGGGCTATCTCATTTTTTTTAATTTTTGAGTCTCTTTCTTCTTCTCTCTGTTGTGCCTCAAGTTGCTTGTCTTCTATTTCACTAATCCTCTCTTCTATCTGACCTGTTCTATTAGCTAAGCTTGTTATTTCGTTTTTCAGCTCGTGAATTGAGTTTTTCATCTCTGTTTGATTTGTTTTTATAGTTTCAATTTCCTTGGACATATATTCTTTGTGTTCATTGAGTTGTTTTCTGAGCTCCCTAAATTGCCTTTCTGTGTTTTCTTGTATATCTCGGGGGATTTTTAGTATTTCTATCTTGAATTCTCTGTCATTTAGCTCCAAGGTTTCCAATATATTAAATTTTTTCTCCATAGATTTTTCCTCATCTAGCTGTGTTACCTCTCTTTCTTTTGTATCCATGATATTCGATTTTCTCTTCCTTAATGGCATCTGAGGGTGGTTTTGTTGATAGTATTAATGAGATTTAATAAAGAATAAAAAGTTAAAAAAATAACAATAAAAAAAATAAAAAATCGAAAAGAGTTGTTTTTTTTTAAAAAAAATTAATAATGAAATAAAGAAAAATAAAATAAAATAAAAATTTTTTAAAAAAGGAAATTATTCCCCCCCTCCTTTTTTCCTCTCCTCTCCTCTCCCCTCTTTTTTGAGAAAATCTTGTGGTGGACTGTGAATTATAACAAACAATGCCTGTGATGGAGGGCCTGAATTGGGGAAAAGTAATAAAGGGGCAAAAAAAAAAAAAAAAAGGAAAGAAAAAAGAAAAAAAAAGAGCGTATGGACCCACAAAAAGCAAATAAGGAAAAAATTTGGGTCAAGAATGAAATGATTTGCTTTTAGGTGTTGGTTGTCTAAGAGTTATGATGAGAGGAATAAGAGGAAAACGGAAAAATGGGGGGACAAATTAAAAAATTACTATTGTATTTAGTGGAACAAGAACTAGATAATATGGAGAGCCAGGGATGAGAGCACTGCTAGTGAGTTAAAAAGGTGAAGTAAAAACCCCCCAAAATGCCACAAACATAGGTTTGAGTCCCAGATAAGATAATTTGTTTGTTACTGAGGTTTGAATGAGAGGAGATGTAAAGGAGAAAAGAAGAAACTAATGTAGAGGGAGAAAAGAAAGAGAGAGAAAAAAAGAGGTAACCAGTAAAAGAAGAAAAAAGAAAGGAGAGAGAGAGAGTTAAGGGTTTTGGAGTGCAACCCTCATAGAGAGAAAGGAAGAGAAGAGAAAAGATAATGGGAGATGTAACACTTATGGGTAGTGTAGTTCAAGGAGAGGAGAGAGTAAGACCGGTAGAGAGTTAATCGGCCAAATTGGAGGAGGAAAAAAAGGTATCAAGAATGAAGATAAGAGAAACAAACGAACAAATATAATAAAATGGGATAGGTTATAAAGTCTGCAGATTATTCTTGATTTTGAGAGGTTATCTTCTTGCTTTTTCTTTTCTCTCCCTCTTCCTGGTTGGTGACTCTGTACCCCGGGTTCTGCCCCTTTGGCACGCTCAGGTAGAGGTTTGCAGTTGATAAGTCTCTATGGCAATGTCATGTATTGTGCTTTAGTCTCGTTGGCAGTTGAAGCTCAATAGCATTTATAGGCTCCGACAGTGAGAGAGTCCGTGTTCCTGGAGCCTTTCTCCTAGTCTTTCCTTCCTTAATTAGTAGCCTGATAATCCAGCTATGGGGTTGCTGCTGCCTCTGCCTGGATAGTAGGAGGCTCAAAGAGCTGGCAACTCCCCACTCTATTTCCACTCAGCACAGGGCTCTGGGTAAGGCTCAGTCAGTCAGAGCTGCTAGCATAATCAGGCGGGCTTTCTGCCCACTCAAAGACCTCTGGCTCTGCCACTCTGTCCGGTAACACAAGCGGGCGCCCACTTCCGGGGCGCTTGGAGGAAACTCTCACTCACTGTCTGTGACCAGGATATCCGGCCAGCAGTCTCACGCTCTGAGTGAAACCCCCAACCGCAGGGAAAAGTTGTAGCGTTGGAATTGAGTCTCACTCCGTCCCCGTGCGCGGCTTTTGCAAGGCGCTGGGGCGGCTCGAGATTCCGCTTTGGCCCACACAAAGGCCCCTGACTCTGCCCCTCTGTGCGATAACACGGGCGCGCACTGCCGAGGCACTTGGAGGAATCACTCTCTCCTTATCTGCGTGCGCAAACCAGGATATGAGGCCGGCCGCGGTTCCCTCTGAGTGAAACACCCTCCAGCACGGAAAATCTCCACCGTTGGAATTAGTTCTTGCTCCCTCCCGTGCGTGGCTTTCCCAGGAAGAAATTCTCGCCCACTAACTGCGCACCGACCAGGAGACCGGGTAAAATGGCCGCTCCGCTTGTCTTTCTTTGTTTGGGTTTGGCGCGAGTGTTAGCTTGTATTGCCCGGGTTGCCACAGGATCAGATTTTCCTCGGCTTGGATCTCTATGCCACAGCCTGGTTCGGCCGTTTGTGCTGCGGCGGCCTGGATCTATTCACCCCCTTTGCCCGCCTCAGTTTCTATATTCACAGTTACCAGAGAAAGCCGCCCTGTTTAGCTTAGTGAGGAAGGAGGAGCATTTCTTACTCCCTATTTCCTTCGGGGTTTGGTTATATATTTAGCCAATTTTTCACTCAATCATACCTTTGGGTGTATTGTGAAACATCTGGAAGCTCCAAGTATAGGTTTTTCTGTTTCTGGTTGAAGATCTTGTTGAGTTTTGGGGGAGATTTATCGGTATCGCTTCCTACCCCGCCATTACTCTGACGTCATCTCCAGTTCCCCTTCTTTCTTTAGAGAATGGAGGGAGAAGAATGTGGGAGCTTCCTGGCTTACAAGGACGACTGGGTCATTTAGTTTAACTATAGTTCTCTGAAAGAATAAAGATTATCTGAAGAACTTCCTTTCCTTTTCAATAAGAAACAATATTTACATATCCTACACTGATTTTAACTCTTCCTCCCTTCCTGGAATCCTGAGAGTAACATATACCTCTAGACCAGGGGTAGTCAACCTTTTTATACCTACTGCCCACTTTTGTATCTCTGTTAGTAGTAAAATTTTCTAATAAGATTGTTAATTCCTTGTGTTGATAAAGATGTGGGGAAACAAATACTTTCATATATTGCTTGTGAAAATGTAAAATTACTATTTTTTTGGAGACCAGTTTAGTAGCTATATGTGTTGAAACCAAGGGTCTTTATGACTTTGATTAAATTTAGTTTTAAATCATAGCTCTCTGTATATACACACATCAAAGACCTAGACTTTTTTCCTTATGACTTTGATTAAATTTAGTTTCAATGCTAGCTCTAGATATATACACCCTTCAAAGATCTAGCCTCTTTCTAGATAATCAGCAACCACTGAAGCAGCAACACAGCTTAATCTCATGGAGTTAATATTCCAGTTCTGAGTTTATGTCTTCTCACTGAAATCCTTTCCTTATGCTAAAATCTATGGTAAATAATGTATTTTAAAAGTAAACAACTCTCCTCTAAAGCAATAAACAGTTTTACTTCTGGTCCCAAACACGTATACCTCAAACAGAACAAAAGGTTTGCAGTTTACATAGAACCACCTTTTTTTCATATATATATTTGTTTCATTGATTTTAGAGAGAGGAAAAGAGAGAATAGGAGAGGGACAGGAACATCTATTTCTGTGTGTGCCCTGAACAGGGATCAAATCAGCAATGCCTCTGCTTTGGAATGATGCTCTAACCAAACAGGCTACCTGACCAGAGCCATGGAATCACCCTTCTTAATGACAACCTATTGTTATCCTATTGTTATTGGATGTCCCACGGTTGGCACCCAATAACAGCTTGTCAAAGCTTTTAGCAGCTTGTCAAAGCATTCCTTTCAACCGCAAACTTCCCTTGAAAAAATCCTTATATTTGACGAAAAACCTTAGCACTCCATTAATGTTTAGCTTTCCTTGAGAGAATGACATTCCATTCCTTCATCCTATTCTCCTCTGTAGCATTGACTTATTTTGTTGGCTTTATCACAGATGCCAAGCACTCGGCATGCTATCGGGTAAGTATGCAATTGTCCTCCCTAGACTTTTTTAAATCTATTTTGTGTCTTTCAATATTCTTCAATAAAAATATAATAGCTCCCATGCTGCTAAATCAGGAAGGTAATTAGTCAGTGGTATGTAAGACACTTTAACATTATAAATTTATCCAGATTTAGATACACAAGAGAGAATAATTTGAGTTGACATGACTTCAGTTTTCATGTGATGAAAAAGTAAAAACTATTAAATATAGAGACATAATTAAATTAATTACTAAAGAAAGAGAAATTCTCTTAGTTTGCTTATTGCATCCTTTAAATCGATTTTCCAAAGAGAAATCTTTCCCCCAATAAACAAGGTAATAAAACTAAGAAACCTGAATTTATTGATAATTTAATCTGCATTCATTGATAATTTCAGTGCTTCTGAGCAACACCATTTTTCAACTTAGTCATATAAAAATCTGACATCTTGATTGATGTACATTATTTGCTTTATGAATCAGATAGATGGTATAAACTGGCATAATTTTAGAAGAAAACATAACTTTTCTAAATGCACAAATATGAATGTTTTGTTTGTTAGTAAACTATTACATTTTATAAACAGAGTGTATTTTCATTCCATTTCCCAGAACTATATTTAGTAAAATAACAAACTATATTATTTTCCAGAATTCTGTATTAAATAGAAAAATAATAAACCTGTATTATTTTGTTTAAAATCACAAAGCAAAATGAATTTTAAAATAAAGAATTTATTCAGATCTACTACCTTTTTTTGTTCTGCTTTAAAAAATGTCATTCTCTATTGCAAGTGAGATCTCATAACCAGCACACGTTCATTGTCCCATTTTCTCCTGTTCCATCCTGAAATATTTCACATTCTGGCTTTAACCTAATCTTCTGGTTGAGTTTCATTTCATTGTCCACACGAAAGCTTTTCAGTACTATCTCAGTTCTGTTTCATTTTTGTGAAAGATATTGAATTTTAAAGTTGTCTTTTATAAAATTGTGTCCTTAGCACAAAGGGAAAAGAAATTGAAACAACAAACTGAAAATTAAATTGGAAGTTGTGACCAGACAAAAAGAAATAGGCTAGACCCACAGGGTCAGTGCTGCAGAGATTACACACCATGTGCGCATTTTATATACAAATTTCCCTGCCTTTGCAGGCACCTCAAACTCACGGATCTCACCCTCAGAAGGTGGAGTAGATTTCAAATTTACTAGACTTTCTGTTGATGGGCGTCTCTCTTGATGCTCAGCTTCATTGTGAGCAAGTTGAACTGAAGTCCTATATTCTTCTTTGCAAATTTGAATGCCATGATTCCTCTAGGGTCAGTCAAGTATCTGATATCAATAGTAATATGGCTGTATGGTTTCATTTAACCACTAAATTAAATCCAGCTAATGGGCTGGAATCACAGGTAGGCTTTCATGCCCTCTGCTGGTTGTTCAAAGAAAACACCACACCTTTAGCAGTAAGAAAACGTCATTTAAAAATATGAATGCTCTTTAACATGGAAAGAAAAATAATCCAGTCCTGTCAGGATTAAAATTGAGACACCGGGTTGAATATAAAATTATAAGTTTATTGATGAAATAAAATCCTGGCAAAGATTTACAGAGATGAGGTGACAGATAAAGGAACCCAGGTTTATCTTTTTAAAATTTTTTAATGTGATAATTCTATAATCCAAATTACTTTTGTGACTGTATTGTTTGTAATAGTTTTCAGTGCACCATAAACAACATCTGCTATGGGACTTCCAAGTCTCTGTCTGAAGGTCAGAGCCAAGTTGTGGAAACTGTAGTACCATTAAAAGCAATACTAAGTTTGTTGGAGAAATATATTCAGATCTTGTACAATAACTAACATATAATAGTAATTCAGTAAGCATTTCTCAGCCAAAAAATAAATTAAAGCTTGTAATGTTTGATAAGAGATCCTTTTCAGAAAAGTTTCTATGCAAACCAATATGTTTGCTACCAGCCCTACACACTTAAACTCCATCCCCACATTTCCCCCCCCAGCCAGATAAACAAACCAAGCAACCAGAAGCCAAGTATGTGGTTTGCTTAGACTTGCTCTGAGACATAAATGCAACTCTCTTAAAAATAAACTCTGGCCCTGGCTATTTGGCTCAGTGGATAGAGCGTTGGTTGGCCTGGGGGGGCGTATGGATGTCCCAGGTTTGATTCCTGGTTTGCAAGGCACACAAGAGAAACGACAATCTGCTTCTCTCTCCCTCCTTCTTGATTGGTTCAAATGGCGGCCCTGGGCCCTGAGAATAGCCCAGTTGTTCCAAAACTTGGTCTCAGGTGTTAAAAATAGTTGGATTGATTCGAGCATCAGCCCCAGACAGGGGTAGCCAGGTAGATACAGGTAGGAGTGCATGTGGGAGTCTGTTTCACTATCTCACTGAAAAAAAAAAAAATGTAAAATAAATAAATAAATTCTGATCATTTAAACTGGACTTTCATTAACTTCTGACAACAACTCCAGCTGCTGAGTTAGTAGCTTCATTGCCAGATGTGCTTACAATTTACCTAGGTGTTATATATAACCAATGACTGTCTTGTAACTGGAACAGGTTTTAACGCACATAACTTATGGGATATGAACAAAACTTCAGAAACATGAATAAATAATAAAATCACTTGTAGACCACTCAAACACATTCATGTTTCACATTTTATTTTTCTATACAGGATGACTTCCTTTTTGTTTGCAATTGCAAGCTATAACTTTGCCAAAGTGCGTTTAACTTTATATTTCTTTTTAATTAAAGTAATGCATGCATTCAGTCAAATAGTACTATGTTTATTGGAGAGGGCAGCACATTATTCTCCCCTACCCAATCTCACATAGCATTATCTCTAACTCTTACTTCTTTGGGCAATCATTTTCAGCTCTTGAGTGTTTTGCTTCAGATATCTGTGACCTAATTTCCAAATGATGTAATTTACCATTATTTCTTGGTTTTTCTTTTAATTTTAGATATTATTCATTGACTTTCCACAATCTGCGATTAAGATATAGCTTTCTTATTATATCTTACCACCTTTCTTCACACAGACTTCTTCATCTGCCCAGCTGATCAATATGAATAATACCCATTTTAAACCTCAATATTAATTATTTGCATTATTTATAGTTTAACTATTTATGAGAAATTAATCCAACTCTTTGTTTTTCTCTTTCTAATTCTGCCCCTGGGCAGATTTAAATCTCTGCTTTGAGTTATTGTTAAATTATAATAATTTTTATTGACTCCATACCAGGGGAAAAGTCAGATAAAAATGAAGATATTAAGGCAGAAGAAGCTATGATGTGTCCTAGAGTGAAATCCTAAACTTAATTGAGCCCACTCTGAGCATTAATTACTATCTATAAATATTAATGAGGAAATATTTAGTTGTATAAGAAAAAGTATAACACAGCAGTGATACATGGAATTCACTAATTTCCTACTGAAACATCTTCCTGACCAAAATTCAGGCTATGTTAATTGATCTCTGGAAATTCCCACTAAATAAAAAAAAGATGTTCCTAAATTTAATGTTCTAGGCTTTAAAATATTTCTAATATTTTCAACTGATGCTCCAGATCTAAAATCAACTTGTTTTTGAAATTTCTTCATATGGAGGAGGGGGTCTTGAAGTGTTGAAACACGGAACAGGATACAGGTCAGGGTTTTGAGTTTGAAGGTGAATTCCAACAGTTGGGTTCACACCTGCTTCTGTCCCTGGAAAGAGAACGATGGGAGTTTGTAATCTTCCTACTCAGCTTAAAAGAGGTATATGTAGGCCCTGGCCGGTTGGCTCAGCGGTAGAGCGTTGGCCTGGCGTGCGGGGGACCCGGGTTCAATTCCCGGCCAGGGCACATAGGAGAAGCGCCCATTTGCTTCTCCACTCCCACCCCCTCCTTCTTCTCTGTCTCTCTCTTCCCCTCCCGCAGCCAAGGCTCCATTGGAGCAAAGATAGCCCGGGCGCTGGGGATGGCTCCTTGGCCTCTGCCCCAGGCGCTAGAGTGGCTCTGGTCACGGCAGAGCGACGCCCCGGAGGGGCAGAGCATCGCCCCCTGGTGGGCAGAGCGTCGCTCCTGGTGGGCATGCCGGGTGGATCCCGGTCGGGCGCATGCGGGAGTCTGTCTGACTGTCTTTCCCTGTTTCCAGCTTCAGAAAAATACAAAAAAAAAAAAAAAGAGGTATATGTAAAGTGCCTAGTAAAATTGGACATTTCTTGAGTCACTGGAGCAAAAGAAAATTATTTGTACACTTGGAGAAAAAAATTGCAATAATCTTAGTCACCATAGCAAGAAAATTTGCTCTCAAGAAATGGTTATATTAGCTGTCCCTTATTTTTGGTTTTATTTTCCAGTTTTAGTTACTTGAGGTCAACCTGGTTCAAAAATATTAAATAGAAAATTTCAGAAATAAATCATTCGTAAGTTTTAAATTCCATGCTGTTCTGAGTAGTGTGCTCAAATTTTGAGCCGTCACGCCCAGTCCTGCCCAGGATGTAACTCATCCCTTTATCCAGCATATTCATGCTGTACTGTCTACCTGCCCACTAGTTGCTCAGTAGCCATCTTGCTTATCAGACTGATACTGAGCTACTGCAGTGCTGTGTTCAAGTAACTTTTGTTTTACTTAATAATGTCCCCAAAGTCATTCACATAACTTTTATTAGAGTATATTGTTATCATTGTCCTATTTTATTGCTATGCTGTTAATCTCTTATTATGTCTAATTTATAAATTAAACTTTATTTTAAGTATATACGCATAAGGAATAAACACAGTATACATAGTATAGATATTCACTACTATCCACAGCTTCCAACATCCAACAGGAGTCCTAAAAAGTATCTCTTGTGGAAAAGTAGAGACTACTGAACATCGTGATTGACTAACCCATCAAGAAGCATTTATAATTTAACATCCAAAGCTAGAAGAAATACCATTTTGGGTAGATTGGAAAACAAGATTCCTGTATACACTAAGGGCACTTTAGCTAATGCTCCCATTTTGGGAAATGCAAGACTCACTAGAAAAATTAAAATATTACATCTAAACTTCATTATTTTATATTTATGCTCTGAAAAATGCAACTAATGCAATGATAAAGTAAAATATTTTATAACGAATAGTAAAAATGTTAATTTGTGAAAAGTTTATAATCAAAGTATACACACACAATAAAGAAAAACCTTTCTTAAATTTAAATTTTGAAATCAAGTTCTTGACTTTTAGATTATGCATACTACAAGCTATTAAATATCAAAACAAGCATTTCTTTTTCTTCAAACTGATCACCTCAAGAGGCTATGCATTTATCACAGTAGCTCTTTTGGAAATATTCTATTAGTATTTTAGTGAAAAACTATTTTGAAATCACAAGAAATCAATAGTAATATTTTATAACCATTTCTTTATATTTTTCTCTTTTTTTACATGGGTCTTTCATTGTCTGGAAATGGTTTAATGACTTCTTCCCAAAACAATACTAACAACTATAGATTCACCTTTAAAGAAGAAAATAGGTTCTTAAACTAAACAGTCAAATTCTTTGACTGCTTTTCTGTATTAAATTTAATTGTAATTTAGCCATGCCTGTTCATTTATATATTGTGTTTTGCATTATAGTGGCAGAGGTAAGTAGTCCACAGCAACTCTATGACCTGCAAAACCAAACATATTCTCTATCTGTCCTTTAGTAGAAAAAATTTGCAGACACCTCTTTAAAGGATTAAGATTTGGTACCACCAAGGAGATCCCTTTTATTATGCCAGTTATCAAAACAATTTAGAATAGTTTTGTATCAGGCAATAACAGCATTCATATGTAAACTGCTCGAAATAACTACTTTGGAGTGGATAATGATTATTTAGAATCATGGATTTTCATATTTTTGTATCTTACTGGTTTGCAAAGCATAATAACTCAAATATTAATATAATATGTGAAGGATAGAGTTATTTTTGGAATAAGTCTGGCCTCCTAGTTCAGCACTTTTTTAAAAAAGAGTTATTTATTTAATTGAATAATCTACTCCAAGACTATTACATAAGCTTTCTGTGCCTCAGTTTTCTTTCAGGTATTAAAAGGATAATGATCATATCTACATCTATAAAAGCAAGACAAAATAGATGTAAAGTTCTTAAAATAAAGCCTGGCATACAGTAATTATTCATTATGGTTAATTATCATTATTACCAGTATAAATATTAGTATTATTAGTATGTATCAAGAACTATACTGGCCCTGGCCAGTGGCTCAGTGGATAGAATGTTGGCCCAGCATATGGATGTCAGGGCACATATAAGAAGTGACCATCTATTTCTCCCTCTCCTCTCCTCTCCTCTATCTCTCTCTCTTCCCCTCCCTCAGCCAGTGGCTCAACTGATTCAAGTATGACCCTGGGCACTGATGGTAGTGCCATTGGTGTGCATCAGTCTCAGATGCTAAAAATAGCTCAGCACTCAAGCATCGGCCCCAGATGGGGATCCTGAGTGGATCTTGGTTGGAGGGCACGTGGGAGTCTGCCTCACTAGCTTCCCTCCTCTCACCTAAAAAAAAAAGTCTACTGGCCCTGGCCGGTTGGCTCAGCGGTGGAGCGTCAGCCTGGCGTGCGGGGGACCCAGGTTTGATTCCCGGCCAGGGCACATAGGAGAAGCGCCCATTTGCTTCTCCACCCCCCACCCCCTCTCCTTCCTCTCTGTCTCTCTCTTCCCCTCCCGCAGCCAGGGCTCCATTAGAGCGGGAATGGCCCGGGCGCTGGGGATGGTTTCTTGGCCTCTGCCCCAGGCGCTGGAGTGGCTCTGGTTGTGGCGGAGCGACGCCCCGGAGGGGCAAAGCATCGCCCCCTGGTGGGCAGAGCGTCGCCCCTAGTGGGCGTGCCGGGTGCATCCCGGTCGGGCGCATGCGGGAGTCTGTCTGACTGTCTCTCCCCCTTTCCAGCTTCAGAAATAAAAAAAAAAGAAAGAAAAATATTTTTAAAAAGTCTACTATTCTAAAAATATGGATATTTTATTTTATTTATAATATTATTTCCTAACCTATACTATTTTAATGGTCAAATAATCTTTTAATCATTGTCACTATTAAGTGAAAAATTTTGTGGTGTTAGTCTTTTGTGGTTAGGGAATTTAGGATGATGTAAGCTAAGTCTGAAGGATTTGATAAAACAGAGTTAATACTGATCAAGTGTACTTGCCCCAGCACTTTCTTCCATGACAGGTGTTTGTACTAAGCATCCCCATTTTCCAGGTGAATTGCTCCTGGAGTGTTTAATACAAAGTCAATGGTCATTTAGCTATCACTCTGTCTAAAGTCAGACAACCAGATTGACTTGACTCAATTATTAGTTCAAACTGCCATTATCAATACTGTGCTCCAGGCAATAAGATATTGATAATTGCCCTCTGTGGTAGGAAGGTTTTTTTGTTACCTCCTTACTACAGATTTGGCTATGGCTCTTAAACTTACTATGAAATTACAAGGCATTCATTTGATAAACATAAATAAGACAATGTGTTCAGAAAGCTTTTGTAAAATCAAACATATATCAATTTTAAATTTTTTCAAATCATGTTTATGTATAATATTGTGTCTTTGGAAGGAAGCAAGCATTATTTTTATCTCTTCACAAATTATGAATCTGAGAGACCTCAGTAAAAGTCCCTGCAAAAATCCTTATTTTTTTTTTTAAAGATATAAAGAAAGAGACAGGCAGGAAGGAGAGAGACGAGAAGCATCAACTCACAGTTTCATCACTTCTAGTTGTTCATTGATTGCTTCTCATACATGCCTTGACTGGAGGTCTCAAACTGAGCCAGTAACCTCTTTCTCAAGCCAACAACCTTTGGGCTCAAGCCAGCAACCTTGGAATCATGTCGATGACCCTGTGCTCAAGCCAGTAACATTGGGGTTTCAAACTTGGTACCTCAGCATCTCAGGCAGACACTTTATCCACTGCATCACTACTGGCCAGGCAAAAGTCCTGTGATTTCACAGAACTTTTGGTGAAGGTATTAAAGTCTGTTGTTTAATTGTGTAAAACCAGTACACTCACTGCTAAGTTTTTATGTAGGCAGACTTCAGATTTCCCACACAATTAAGAATCACTCCGATGAACTTGGCTTATTTTAATGTGTTTTTTCTGCCTTTTTTTTTTATCTTTTCCTTCTCTATCTCATCAATTTCTTTTATATGGGGGTGGGTAAGAATGCCTAAATTTGAGTCACAGTTCTTTAACTTACTAACTGTGTTGCTTAATCTCTAAGTGTCTTTGTTCCATCATTAAAATGTCCAGAATGAAAGTGGTATAGGGTAAAATAAATAAAATTGGATCTGTTAAGTGTTAACACAGAGCATGACACATGGTAACTGCTCAATAAATGTAAGGAATTACAATTATCATGACCTCCCACGAAAGTGTGTGAATAAAATAGTCTTTCTGTACTTAAATGAATCACAGAATGTTTACATACAGAACATAAAGTCTAGAGAAGTGACATTTAAAACAGGATCCTAACACAAGATGTGACCCTGGATATGGTGGGGAGAGAAAGGAGGAGAGAGTGAGAGGCTGCTCCTGTCAGTCTGTCTCCAGACCCCTTTCTCCTCCTAGACTTGGAGCAACTGTGTTTAATCACTGCTGGAGGACTGATATTTCTATTTGTCCTGAAATAAGAAAAAAAGAAAGATTGTATCTGAAATAGCAGGAGAAATGGGGTCAGAGAGACTGGAGAGTTGAAAGGGAGTATTACCATGGAGACCAGCCCCTAGGAGGAGCTAAGACAGAAGGGGTGGTCCTCCAGGCACGCTGTCTCGGAGAAGTCTCACCTCCTCAGAGGCTGAGAGGGGACCTGCTTGCTGCTTTGTCAGGGTTGTGGGGACCCAGCTCTGATACCCATGGAATAGAAAATGTTCAGTATAGATTGTATAGTAATTTATTAATTTTGGAGAGATAATGGTAGGAATCCCTTTCTTAGGCTCTGAAATGTTCTCTTTTCTGATAAACACTGAATTGTTTTCTGCCTTTAGCCTTTCATTCTTCTCTCACTTCCCGAACCCAAAATTTGTCTTTATTATCTCTAATAAGAACCTTATATTCAAAGAAAACTTATAATCATTCACGTTTTCAGTGAATTATGAAAAAACTAATTAATAATAAACTTTCAAACTCTTTTTAATGACTCTTTTGTCATTACTTATTTATTCAAACACTAATTTAAAAACTAAACAAAATAATTAATCTAACAAATTCCAAACATTTTTATTTTCCTCTTCATTCAATCAGGTGTATTCTCTACCTATTCTCCTTGTTGTGTAACCCTTGGTCTTACAAATTGGGGTGCACTGATCACAGATGATAGAGATTTGTGAAATATGTGAGAATTTGAAAGATCTTCTCTTCTTCCATCCCCATCTTTATTAAAAAATAATAAATTTCTTTAAAAAAATCGCTCTCTGTGGCCCAATGTGTGTTCTCATTCTCCAATTACACATCTGAAGGGGGGAAAAAACTGGTTGTAAATCTATGTTTTCTGTTGAATTTTCAGAAGGGAGGAATTTTAGAAGCTTTACTAACATAGGTAAAATAATGAGGTTAAAAAGATTTAAAAAAACCTGGAACACTATATTACTTTTACTGCTGACACAAATGCTAAAATCAAAACAAAATAAAAAACTCAAACCTGAATTGTACTAGAATTTTTAGTTTCTGATGGTTCAAAGAGGAGAGCAAGAAGGTGTCAGAGACTACTTCATGGATCATCCCAGTCAAGAAGACACAAGAGCAGTGAGTGGGTCCTCTCTTAGGTTATAGCAGAGATGATGTAGAGAGGAGGGTCAGATGCATTGAGGATGGAGGCAGGATAACAGGGGAAGAAGGGACTATCTAGCAGATCCTGGGGCTGGGTCCAGGAAGAGGAGTTGGGGATGAAGCAGAGAAAAATAACATGACTTTAGGGATTGCATAAAATAAATAGGTTTTAGTCTCAGTCCTTTTAGTATCTTCAACTTCAAACTATAAGTTCCTTCTCCAAATCTTCATCTTTCCCTTCTCCTCCTCCTTGACTTTCTTCTGATCTTTCTCCTCCTCTGTTTTCTCTAGCAATCCCTCTTTTTTCTTCTTACCTTCCATGAGATATCAGAGATATTAATTCTCCCTTTTGGGTGCATAAAGAGCTTAGTCATACATTTATGTACTTGGAAACATAGATCTCATGAAAAGGGGGAAAAAAACCCAGAAATCTGAGCACCGCATGAGCAGAGAACTGTGAAAAGATATGATTACTGACCCAGGAGATGCTATTGGGGACCAGGTGGTTGGCTGAAATTTCCAAGTACCTTTCCTAGACAAAAATATCATCAGACATTCAGATGGGCTAGGCTGATAAGGCCTTCCTTAAACACCTTTGACAAAGTTCCCAAGCCCCCAATTTTTTTCTTTCTCTAATATTTATTTTATATTTATTTTTTTAGTGAGAGGAGGGGAGTCAGAGAGACAGACTCCCGCATGTGCCCTGACTGGGATCCACCTGGCAAGCCCACTATGAGGGGATGCTCTGCCCATCTGGGGCAGTTGCTCTGTTGCTCAACAACCGAGCCACCATTTTAGTGCCTGAGGTGGAAACCCCAGAGCCAGCCTCAGTGCCCACGGCCAACTCACTCAAACAAATCAAGCCATAGCTGTGGGAGGGGAAGGCAGAGAAGGGAAGGGGAGGGGAGGAGAAGCAGATGGTTACTTCTTCTGTGTGCCCTGACTAGATATCGCACCCGGGACATACATACCCGAGCCAATGCTCTACCACTGGGCAAACCGACCAGGGCTCTCTTTAATATTTCTAATTGAGATAATTGACAACCCAAGCCTTGTAATATTATCAGGAATTTCTAGGGAGAGAAAGCTCCCATTTTGTATATTTTAACATCAGTAAAATTCAATTCACTCCAGTCTCTAAGAGTCAGTCAAAATTCTCCTCTTGGGTCTGACAGGGTTAGGAGGATCTGAGCATTAGGACCCATTTTCTTTTTCTAGCTGATGTTTCCTGTCATAACTCTTGGATTGTTACTTGTCTGGGGTTAGAAAATGGTTTCCATTTACACCTGTAAATTTATTCATTATTTTAAATTTATGTGAGGTTTTTGTACAGAATTCTTAATTCTTTAAGAGATGACAAAAATTTCAGTTTTCTACTGTCATGTGAGAACATTAGGCCCAAGCAACATGTCAGTGTGAGGAACATAAAGTACTGCAGTAAAAAAAAAAAATTAATCCTAAGAGTGAAACCTCCCAACCACAGATCAAAAGAGCAGCACTCTTTCAGCTAATGGTGGTATCCAGCAAATAGTGGTAATAACATGAAATATGCTCCGAAAGAAAATGAAATAAAGGTCTAAGAAGAACCTTTAATTTAAGTTTAATATAGCAAATCTAGTCCCTCCATAAAAATGTTTTAAATGACCTATTTCTTACAGTCTATATTCAGGATGAAACAACCTATCATCCCCTTTGTTCTCAAAGGGAATGCAGAAACCTTAATTCATAGATTAATATGTTATCAGTGTCCCCAAGTGAGTTCTCATTTTTCCCTTTTTTGAACAGTGGCCATGAGCAAGGCTCGGAGGTGTACCCCATAATCTGCAATGTAGCCTATGATGCCGACAGTTACCACACTCATCTCTAAGCCATAAGCACATAGTTCGTGACAGTTGTGAAGGTAGAGTCTGTGGTTTTGACCCTTCCCTCCCTCTTTAGCCATAAATAGATCCTGGTAGTGGTTTCCTCACTTCCCTTTTGAGACAAGCAGCTCCTTCTGTAGAAATACTGGGTAGGAAAAATCATTTGTCCAGAGAAGTGAAAGCATACTGTGGAGCCAGTGGAGAAAGGAAACCAGTGTGGATCTAGGGTTCAGACTTCTTTAAAATACTGACTCCTCCCTGGCTGGGTAGCTCAGTTGGTTAGAGTGTGCTCCCAACATTCTAAGGTTGTGGGTTCAATTCCCAGTCTGGGCACATACAACATTCAATTAATGATGGCATGAATGAGTCGAGCAACAAATCAGTTTCTCTCTCTCTCTCTCTCCCCCCCTTCTTGTTTCTCTAAAAATAAATGAATAAAAAAAAATTAAAAAATATATTTACTCTCTGCAATTTATAGGCAAAAATTACTGGTTAAGAAGGAACGACTGGAGATCACAGGGAATACTACTTTCTAAATTACTTTTTTATATTTTGTTTTAGAAAGGAGCAAAAAAAAAAAAAAGTCAAGAAGCACAACTCAGGAAACTACATCTACATCCAAGGCTACGTGAATGAGTGTTCACTGTCTGTGTGGCCATCCTAAACATCCAGGGGCAGGGTGGGAGACGTTCCATGATGGGATAACCTAACACTCAGTGCACTGTAGGTGAAGGAAAAAGTTATAGGAAAAGGAAACTGAACCTCTGGTTTCTAAGATGGAAACCAACACAAGTGAACTTCATCATGTAACTTAAGCTTGGGGACAGTTTCATTGTTCTTTGACCAAAGTGAGATCTAGAGTTGGACCAGTGGAGTTAAGGAGGAGTGGGGGAAGGGCATGAGGATCTTGGAGAGCAATCTCTGCCATTAAGAAACTGCAATATGGAAATAGCTAGAAATTCGGGATATCTGGAAATTCAGGATACTTAGTGTAGGTGGCTAAGCCATTAGTGCTCTGCTCAACTTTTCTTTGGCTTCCTGCTCTTCATTCTGGACAATATGAAGTATATTAATTGATTTACAGCAAAAATATATGTGGTGCATTTATTCAGTAGAGTGAGAAAAGTAGATAACATCCTCTAAGAGAAGAGTCATTTTTCCAAGCTGGTATTTAGAAACTAGAGATAATATCTAAGAAGCCCTTGACCTAATGTGTAGCACTTGGTAAAGTAAAATAAATTGTGATTGTGTTATTTTTTTTTAAGAAAAATATTTTTCTCAAGTGTTTTCTTGTCCATAATGACTTCAGGAAAATATAGAAAATGTGATTCTAACTCAATGCCGTGACATGCAGATATGTATTAGAAGTAACATGTCAGCCTTGACCCCTTCTCTCAGTCATACCCATTCAGGCAAATTAGGGCAAATTCAAAAGCATCTATAAACCACCATTCAGGAAATGTAAAAATATTAGATAAATGGGGATATAATCAAGCATATAAATTGCCTTAGCATTATAGCATTGGGTAAAAATTACATTAAAATATATATTTTTAAGATTCTGGGAAGGAAGTTTAAAAAAGTCTTCCTTAGAGTAAGAAAAAGGCTAATAGGACACATGAAGTCTCCTACTTAGAAAGTCAAGTAAGTTTAAAAGAATATGATTGCTCTTGTTTATTTAATTACCTCTAGTTAAATAAAGAAAAATAAATGTGACCATATTGACCCCCTTGATTCAAGTATTTTATTAATACATTTGTGACTCTATTTTTCTCTGTGTTTAGAGAAAACTAATTTTGACTTTAAGAGAAATAATCTTTTTTTTTGAGAGAGAGAGAGAGAGAGAGTAAGGGAGAGAGATGAGAAGCATCAACTTATAGTTGCATCACTTTAGTTGTGTTCATTGATTGTTTCTTATTTGTGCCTTGACAGAGGGTGGGGGAGTCCAGCCATGCCAGTGACCCCTTGCGCAAGCCAGTGACCTTGAGGTCATTTCAGTGAACCTGTGCTCAAGCTGGTGAGCCTGCACTCAAGCCAGAATAGCATGTGCTGAAGCCAGTGACCTTGAAGTTTTGAACATGGGACCTCAGTGTCCCAGGTCAACATTCTGTCCACTGTGCCACCACCAGTCAGGCTGATAAATAACTATTTTCATTTGGAGATTTTAATTATTTTCTCCAAAACAACCATTTCTCAAATTGACAATGTTTCCCTTGGCAAATAATGCCTTTAAAAAGCCAATAGTGAATATAATCACTAAACTTTAAAATAATGAATTCTGATATTAAAACATTTTAGTTTTTATCCCGCTTTTAATTTATTTAGCTGTTAGTATTCCCAAGAAATGCCTTACACAATCTATTTGAAATCTTTCTGGCTCAAGTTTCTGAAGTGCAGTTATTAATTTCTATGAAGCACTCTTGAGGCAAGTTTGGTATACAGTGAAGTGACTTAGAGGGAATGTCTCATAATAGTATTCTGGATGAGACAATGCTTAGAATTAACAAAAACACAAAGACCTCAATTCCCTCCATTCCCTACCTCCCAGTGCAGTGCAGACTGGAAAGTAATAAGAAGGGATTGTTCTAGGGTATGGGGGTGGTAGCAGGGCAGGATCAGAATGCCGCCAATGTGTTTAGGGAGAAAAAATATGATTATTGATACTCCCCTGAAATGATTCCAAGGTTTTCAGACTCGGCATTGGTAGCAGACAATCTGGAAAGTGTGGTTCAATGTTACTGTAGATAAGTGAGGCATAGAGAGCTTAGCAAATTAGACTATGAACCCAGGGTAGTGTAGAATGATAATGAAGTCTCAGAAATACTTTTCTGTACCTTAAACCCTAGCTCTCACTTGAAGTGACCAGCGTTGTATATCTCTTATTTTATGCTTTTCAAACTGAGCAACTGTTTAGGTTCTAGCCCATACTCAACTATAAATCATTTCCCCAAGACACACTTTTTTCTTTTGGGGTCTCCTTTCTTCTGAGTTTTTCTCACTTTTACTTCCTTCCCAGTGTATGCGTTTGAATCTTCAATAAACAGTGTCTTGCTGTCAGTTCACAAATCTGCTTTTCAGAGATTAGTTTTTTAATTCACCAAGAAACCAAAAGTTTTTGAAAAGCAAGTCCAGAAATGTGCAGACAGCTTACCATAAACAGAGTCCACATCTCCAATAGCAAAAACAGCCACAGTGCGTCTTGAGGAACCAATTCTGTGACTCCTGAGCCAGCAGTGAAGGCAGAAGAGCACTGCTCCACAGATCAGAGCCACCAGGACAACGAGCAGCAAGAACCTGATGCCAGAAGAATCAGGAGAGGAGTGAGGTGGAGCACGCAGGGAACTTAAGCGCTCCCATTACTTCCTGTAAAGGGGACAAGAACTCAGCTAGACTGTGAGCAATCTGAAAGGCTGACTTCCTTCAGCAGCTACTCATGCCACCACCACCACTGGCACATTTTCACTGAACCTGGAATGTTTGCTGAGCTCTCAGAATGGGTTGATCTTGCCAGGTGATCATATTGTTTTCTCTTTGAGAATTGGAAGGTTGTTCTAAGGAGCAGTATCTTTGATCTTTAATTCATTTATTTACTATTCTTTTCATTCATCCATAAATCCATTCATTCAACTAGTATTTAAGCACCTGGGAAGATTTTAGATGTTGGGGTTGGGAATTCAAAGGTTGACAAAAGAAGACCTAGTTTCTGTCTTTGAGGAGCTGTATAAATGAAGAAATTGGTAATATTTTGTTTGGAAAATATGGAAGTCAACATTTAGAAGGTTATCATAACTCAAAATTTCTAAAGGCAGGGGATAGAATGTCTTACTTGAGTTGCTGAGGACCCAGGTTCAAAACCCCAAGGTTGCGGGCTTGAGCACAGGCTCACCTGTTTGAGCATGGGGTTGCCAGCTTGAGTGTGGGGTCATAGACATGACCCCATGGTCACTGGCTTTAGCCTAAAGGTCACTGGATTGAAGTCCAAGGTTGTTGGCTTGAGCAAGGGATCACTTGCTCTGCTGTAGCCTCTCAATCAAGGCAATGTGAGAAAACAATCAATGAACAACTAAAGTGCCGCAACAAAGAATTGATGCTTCTCATCTCTCTTTCTTCTTGTCTGTTTGTCCCTGTCTGTCCCTCTCTCTAGCTTTAAAAAAAATTTCTAAAAGACCAGCCTGTAAAAGAGGCAGCACTCTTATTTGTTCTGGCTTTAAAGGCCAGAATTAAAATCAGTGGAGGAGGCATTTCAGAAGATATCAAGAGAAGGAACAATAATTTTAACTTTGAAGATTTCCAACTAGGGAATAAACTACTATTTTGAAAAATAGTTAAGATTCCTTGTTATAGAAAGTATGTAATCCCTGGCCGGTTGGCTCAGCAGTAGAGCGTCGGCCTGGCGTGCGGGGGACCCAGGTTTGATTCACGGCCAGGGCACATAGGAGAAGCGCCCATCTGCTTCTCCACCCCTCCCCTGCTTCCTCTCTGTCTCTCTCTTCCCCTCCTGCAGACAAGGCTCCATTGGAGCAAAGATGGCCCAGGCGCTGGGGATGGCTCCTTGGCCTCTGCCCCAGGTGCTAGAGTGGCTCTGGTCGCGGCAGAGCGACGCCCCGAGGGGCAGAGCATCGACCCCTGGTGGGCAGAGCTTCGCCCCTGGTGGGTGTGCCAGGCGGATCCCGGTCGGGCGCATGTGGGAGTCTGTCTGACTGTCTCTCCCTGTTTCCAGCTTCAGAAAAATACAAAAAAAAAAAAAATTAAAAAAAAAAGAAAGTATGTAAGTAAACACTGGATAACAACCTAAAAGTGATGTTTCTACGTATATTGATTCACATGATCTTTATTATTTTCTTAGTATACCGTATATGATTTCATGTGCTATATCAGTTATTTAGGAAAAATAGTATGTATGTACCACCAAAAGTTATAAAACAGAATGAAGATGTCCTTACCAAATATACCAGTCATCAGGGTATTGATCTTTATAGTTTATGCACCTGGTGATAAAAAAAGAACAATTAGTGTTTAACCTCTAAGTGATCCAAAACTATTCTTTTGGACCATAATATTTGTTCTAACTACACCTGTACCTATTTCCCCAGCAATCACTTATCCACTGTAAGTTCCCCCAACACAATTATGCAAATGTTTACCAAATACCAACTTTATTCAAGGCACTGAGGATACATGCAAGTGTAAACCTTCAGATATTTAAACAGATAATTTCACAATATTAGGTTTGATGATGGAGTTACAAATACTGTTGTACATTGAAGAAGGAGATAATAACTAATTTTTCAGGGTTAGCATGTCATAGGTATTAGGTCATAGGTATTAGGAGTTAACCATTCCACCTTACTTGGAGACCTAGAGTTCTTTAAAATGAAAATTCTCCAGAGAAGGTTATAGTATCTATTAATGATATCTTGGTAGGGAATAGCAGCCCTACAACCCTGTTTGGAAAAGAAGTTAGGATAAAAGGAAAATGAATGAGTGTGGCCATACATACCATTTACCAAGAAGTTAGAAGTTGGTTTGTTCAGTTGAGAGGGTCAAACTACAATATTTGTGTGCCTCAACATAACTTAGTTGTTCCTAAGATAAGTTTAAAAGATCATATAGAAATAAAATTCAGTGTTAGACACTTATGTGCTATTCATCCCAGAGTTCCTCGCTGTGCCAAACAGAATGCTTTGACTGTATGTTTGCTGATGGACTTTTTTCATACCATAGTAGATGGACTGCTGTGAAAGTATCCTGGGATTAAAGAGTGGAAACCTCTTCATCATGACCTGATAAGCTTCTGAGATGGAGCAGCACTTAATCATGTGTTCTTCAGCCATTTTTAAAATAGCATTCGGTATTTTTCAGCTTGAAAGCATTCATAAATGTCAGCTAATTTATTGGTCCCAGCAAATCTAAGGAGAAATTGTGTCCTGTTTATCGCTTTTCTCTCCAGAAATGACTTTTAAACACATGTGAATATCAACCTAATTTTATTCCAAATATTTAAGACAAAACTCAGTCACCCGGACAAGTTTTTGGGGTGTTTGTTTGTTTTTGCACCTAAAGTGGTTAGTCAAATACAGAGGTACAGATGGCTAAGGAAAAAAAAGGCAGCTGAAGTATGATTTTAAAAAAGCACTTTCAGATAAGTGATCATCAATAAGGGATTCTAAAAATAATGGCACATTCTTTTAAAGGACTATTATCCATTCATCAAAAAATATATAGATTTATATTTATAATTAAAAACCTTGATAAGAAAAATAATACAGAGTGCTCACTTATACTGTTTATGCATTTTCTTTTATACATATGTGATGATTTCACTAAACAGGCACTATAGAATTATATGTACATTTACATCAAGTTACTAACAATGCTTGCTTCTCTTGCAGCTGGTGTCATGAAGCACATTATCTTTTCAACATTTCTATATTGTTTACATTTTTATAATGCACATGCATTACTTTTGTAGTCATAAAATTTTAAAATATTACACTAAAAATATAAAAGTGTTTTAAAATGTAGTATCTCATTTTAGAGATGGATGTAAAAAACTTTTCTAGGTGACTTAGCTAAATAAAAGAAGAAGAAGGTTCTTGTTTTGAGTCTTAAAATTTAAGCTCATGACCAGGGGTATGGATTGCTTCGTTTCCCCCCATATACAAATCTCTGCTTCTTTTCTTTACATTTAAAGATAGAGCATATTCATATTTTAATGTCAATTCTAAATTTAACTTTCTCATTTTATTTCCTAGCTTTAACTTTTGAGCCACTCGATATTTTTTCCTGTGCTAACAATTAGGCAAACTAATTTCACTTTCTCTGTCTTTTTTTTAAAAAAAGACAATTACTTATTGATCAGAAAGAGAAGGAAGAGGGAGAAAGAGAGAGAGAGAGAGAGAAGAGAGAGAGAATGAAACATGTGTTTGTTGTTCCACTTATTTATGCATTCATTGGTTGAATTCTTGAATGTGCTCTGACTGGGGATCAAACTCTCAACCTTGGCATATCGGGATGATGCTCTAACCAACTGAGCTACCCAGCTAGGATGTCACTTTCTGACTCTGTGCAACTACTGGTGAATTTTCTGATATGCAAAAAAAAAAAAAAATAGTCAAGAAGTAGTTAGCTGCAGAAATGCAAAGTGATCATCTATTTTAGGAATTGCAGGCACCTTTGGGATAATTTACTTCCCCTTTAGGATTTTACACACTCTACCACTGATAGTCTGGATGCACAGAGAACTCAAACTAGCTTATAGGTCTTCTGATCCTGTGTACTTCCCTCCCTCCCCACCATTATTTCCATGTCTTTCTCAAGTTCAATTTTTAAACAGAAATTTTCTGAGTTATTTAAAAAAAGTATCTGAACTGTAACAATAATCTAATTACCCAAATTTTACATGTAAGATTTTCAGTGTAGAAAAAGTTTTATTTATTTATTTTTTAAAGATGAAGTTATCACTCAGAGATTTGTATACACTTGGTCAAATTGGGATAATGGTGCCAAAAAGCAAAAAAAAAAAAAAAAAATCTGGGAAAAGTATGATCTGACCATATGTTTCAGAAGATATTTCCAGTATCAGCCTTTTCTAGAAGTAGTTGTTGAAGGAGATCATCTTTATCCCCGTTGAAATAACTAGGGCTCTACTTTACTTGGATGTTGTGAAGATGATTTCTGCTCTGTGAAAATGGTTAGAGGAGCTGATCTTTATTACTGTTCTCAATGCTGAGAATCTGTGAACCTAAGATTACCTTTATAAATTCAAGAATGTATCCCATTTTTGCCATTTCGGATATTGATTTTAAGCTATTTATTAGAAAAAAAAAAGACTCAGAAAGATCTTTTGATCCTACCTCTTCCTGTCAAAGAGATTCAGATGGAAAAGCCTATTCAAGGAAGGGGACCATAGGATGTTAACTTTAGTTTAATTTGAATTAGGTAAGGTAAATAGGAGGGCTTCAGTCAAAGGCCAGTTAGCTAGATACTCTGGGTCACATTGTTTCTGAGTTAACTAGCAAATATTTACCTGCCTTGTGTGTTATACTCTTCCTCAACTACTTGTGATTAGTCCAGTCTCATTTTTTAAATCTAAAATCCCATCCTTATACCCCCAAAACTCAGAAACATTGATACGTAAAGACACATGTAGCCCCATGTTCATTGCAGCATTGTTCACAGTGGCCAAGACATGGAAATAACCAAAAAGCCCTTCAATAGAAGACTGGATAAAGAAGATCTGGCACATATACACTATGGAATACTACTCAGCCATAAGAAATGATGACATTGGATCATTTACAACAAAATGGTGGGATCTCGATAACATTATACAGAGTGAAATAAGTAAATCAGAAAAAAACAAGAACTACATGATTCCATACATTGGTGGGACATAAAAATGAGACTAAGAGACATGGACAAGAGTGTGGTGGTTACTAGGGGTGGGGGGAGGGAGGACGCAGGAGGGAAGGAGGGAGAGGGGGAGGGGGAGGGGGAGGGGCACAAAGAAAACTAGATAGAGGGTGACGGAGGACAATCTGATTCTGGGTGATGGGTATGCAACGTAATTGAATGACAAGATAACCTGGACATGTTTTCTTTGAATATATGTACCCTGATTTATTAATGTCACCCCATTAACATTAATAAAAATTTATTAAAAAAATAAAATAAAATAAAATCCCATCCTTTTCTCCTTTGTCCAAAATAACATACATCCCTATTTTGTCCCAATTAATTTGGAATATTTTTATGCTATGTTAATTCCCCATGCACATATATTAAAATTTTTATTTTTTCCTTTTAATCTTTCTTTGTTAATTTAATTATTAGCCCAGCTAGAAAAACTTAGAAGGTGGGAGGAAACATCTTATATATATTTTTAGTACCCACAACTGTATATCAAAAGCACTTTGAAATATACACATAATACAGGTTAGAAATTTTATTAGTTTGCTTATATTTGAAGCTAGATTATCCATAAAGTTACCTCACATCACCGATGTGATTTATAGGTGTGGATACAGCCATGGACGATGTAATGGTTCTTTCATGAATGTAAAGAACCTTAAAATCTAAATGGTGGGAAGGCAGTGAGCAAAAACACCTAAAATTCAACTAAATCCCTTATTTATTTAACAAAGCTAATCAAAATAAAAGTGTATTTTTCTGCTTTTAGAAAAGTTGAGCCATTTGCATTTAGAACAATTTTCTTTTCTTACATAGTTACACTGGTCATTTGAAACTCAGTTGGGGTTTCTTAAATGACTTAAGCTCTTTTCTTATTCTTTGAATTTTGAAAATGCCCTTTGGTGTTTACTTACATTTCATATTCTTCACATTGGGGGTCCGAGAGCACCAACTGAAACACATGTTTAAAACAATAAAATCCAAATAACTCACCAGTCTAATACTTTAATACAACAGCACCTAGAGTCAATGTGGGTTAATATAATTTTTCTTTTTATTAAAAGCTTCATAGCAGAGTCTTGTAAGGTACAGAGAATTTTAATTGAAAAAAAGAAAATCAGTAGATTTTCCAGCTCAGCAGTGACAGGAGACATATATTACAAGCCAGAGTCCTACCTACACACTATTATAGATGGATATAAAAATGCTTTTTGTTCTAATTAGTAGATTTTGCTTGCTCTAAAGAGCTTTTATATACCTTGTATTTTTTCTTTATTTTCATATTTTAGCTAAAGGAAAGAGGTTAATTATTTGTTCTTTTTTCAAACAAAGAATTCAACTTCCCTGCATGAAAACAGAAGTTCGTGTTATTAGCATTCACAGGTATTAATGTCTGCATGAAGGACTTACTTTAACCTACTCTATGGCGAAGGTCGATTTTAAAGCACATGGCATTCCTACTGAGATTTACATTTCTTTCTTTATCAAAGAAGAAGAAAAAAGTAATAGTTTTGATGGCTTTGTTTTAAAACATCCAAGCTATAAGCAATCCAACAGATCTTAGTTCTTTGCATTGAGCCTAACAGGTCACAGTAACTCACATCACAGAGGGAAGGAAGTTCTCCTTTCTAGAGGTTTTGTTTGTCTGTTTTCTTGAAATGAGACTCCTCCTGTGTTCAGTAAGAAAAATTTTAAATGTCATTTATGTATACTCCTACATATGGGTTAATGTGATGAGATGAGTGAAGTCATTTATTTTCCTGGGATCTAACACAGGAATACAAAGGCAGGTAAATAATTACAAAATTTAAAATGATACAATGAAAATTTTGTGTGAAATGTCTTCTTTTTTTCCTTAATCGCAAATACATCTTAATCAGCACCTATATTTACTCCACCATGTTTATCTGAGCAAAGTGATTTGTGGAGCTGCAGATGGAGCCATGAACTGGTCATCAGAGAGTGTGGTGATGAACAATTTATAAACTCTGAGCATGTGAGTTGCACTCTCTTCTGCTCAAATATTGCAAATAGATTCGGATATTAACTGAGAAAAATAAACATTCAAATTTTGTCCATAAAGAGAGATTATGCACGAATAGATGAAATGATGTAGAATCCAGTTTAAAAGATAAACAAAGAAAGCCACTATTTCACTTTCCAATCACTTCCTACTCTTCTGGTGTGGTTTACTTCAGCAAGGAGCGAGGACACAGTATTTCATTATTACCACCTCACTACAAGTGCGTTAGCTGTCAGACTCCAGGTTATCAGCAAATAGGGAGCAAAGTCTTAATATATTCCAGACCTAAATCTTTCAGATACATTTCATTCAAGTAACACAGATACAGAGATGTAGGTATTAGTCTGAGTAAGATGTTATAGCAGAGGAACCAAAATAAACTCTAAGATGGTCTGTCTACATTGTTCAGCAATGGAAAACTGTCAAGCTTCAAGTGTCATTGCAGATAAGAGTAAAGAAATGTGTTAAATTAATTCTGTCAGCATTTTGCTGTCAATGACATTTTTGTATTTTTAAAAAGTTTACAGCATAGCAAAGTTAAGCAAAGATGATATTGCATCATAGTACTTCAGTAACAACAGAACTAAGTAAAGAAGAAATAAGACTAATAAATAACATGGATTACTTCTGTATCTCTGACCAATAACTATAAGTACTCAAGATTTTGGTAACACTCCCTTAAAGAAAATCTTTCCAACGCATGAGTTAAGTTACCTAAAGAACAAATCAATAACAAATCAGGTCCTTAGAGTGCCTCTGAAAATCTTTTCCCAGAAAGAGAGACGGTTACCTGGAATAGTGGCCAACACAAGGTTCCTGTTTTGCAGATCACTGAAGTGAAACTAAAAGGTCTGGATCTGAACATATTTACAGTATGAACTGCTCAAAGATAGTGGTTTGCTGTCTGTGTTTATTTCCCTCTTTCTCAGAAGTTGTTAACTTCCCTGTAAGTTATGCTTCCTACCAGAGCACTCATTAATGATGGCTTCTTGTGACTGGTAAAGTGCATACTGGGGGCAGGAATGTTGGGTGTGTGATCACAGGTGCAGAGAGTTTAAGGAATTTCAGGTTAAGGTCAGAACCTTGGTACTGTTTGTCAAGCCCTTAAAAGCAAGGGTTATACATGCTGCCCTGCAACACTAGCTGGCAGCTTAAATACCTTACGATATTCAAGTGCATGTTTTATTCCAGGGTATTTCTGGGTTTTATATAGAATCTTGTACTTGGAACATTTATTGGTTTTCTTCCCCTTGTTGGTCCTCCTTGCTCTTCTTCTACACATCATGTTCGGTCCCAGATCCAACCCAAGCTTCAGCATAATGCTTTCCCTGCTCCCTAATGATCATACCGTACTTTTAAACAGGTTATATTTCAATGTTTATTTTAATAAACAACCCCAACACAATTGCTAACAAAAAGGGTTACCAAAATATATGAAGAAATTCTTGTAAAAGGACAATGAAGAGGCATAAACTACTGAAAATTAAGCTATCATAAGAGTAGAGAAATTTATAAAAATTCATATTGATGCACATAAACAATAAGATAAATGTACCAGAATAGATAGTTCAGAAATTAATTAAAATAAACATACAGATTTATTTGTGCTGCCATTTCAAACCAGTGAAATAGATATTATTTAGGGAATGATGAACAACTGAGTGGTTAGGTGGAAAAAATGTTAAAATGCCTAACCACATTCATAATTAGATAAATATAACTTGCAATAATAATTATATGGGCATGTTTAAAAAGTTGATAATATAGTGACAGTAGATCAATATGGGGGAGACAAACCTTCTCATTCATGGTTGGGGAAATTGTGTAGCCTCACTGGAAGGCAATTGGATGATATTTATTAACCTAAAAACTGAATACATCCTTTGGCCATGAATTCTGCTTTCAGGAACGTGTCTTACAAATATTACTACATGTGGCACAAATAAATAGAAGCAATGATGTTTACTGAAGCATTGTTGGTAATAACAAAATATTGGAAACAGCCAATATCCATCATAAAAGGACTGGTTAAATACAAAATGCTTATATCCACTGAACAGAATACTAGGCAGCTGTTTACAAAGGTGAGGGAAGACCACAGAAGCTGTTAAAGAAAGGCTTCCATGAGTTATTAATAAAAAGAAATAAACTGTTGAACATTGTGTCCTATAATCATGCTACAATTTTATGCAATAAATAAACAAGTAGAGCTATAATGTTTTCTCTCCATATAAAACACACACATATACATAATTATGTATGCATAACATGTCTCTGCTTGAAACTAGTAACAGTAATTGTTTTTGTAAAAGGGAGAGTTGGAGGAAGTAAGAGTAGAAAAAATTTCCTTTTCATTGTTAGTTTTTTGTAAATTTGATTTAAAAAAAATTTTTTATATGTCATCTACTCATTTTATGCACACTTTTCTAAGGATCCGTTTTGAAGCCAGTTGTCTAGAATTCAGAACTACAAGCACATTGTAGTTCAAGCCCCATAGAGTTCACTGAATCCAATTCAAATGATAATATATGAGTTTACTTATGACCACATACATAGATTGCACTAGAAACAAACCAGCCGTGTTAGTTATCTGCACTACAATTCTAACTGACCACTAAGGTATATGGATTAGTTGAGCTGTGTCTGGATGGCTAAGCAGGCTGTGGTGGCCTCGGTCTGTTTAGTATGCAGCCACAGACACAGCCATGAATTTCAAAGCAGAGGAAGGGCTTGGTGCCAATGCCAATAAGAGGTAAGTAAACCAACGTACAATATTATTTGTACCCAAGACACTCGCCATATTGAGTGTCTCTTAAGCCTGTAATTTAATAGAATGAAAAATAAGCTCTTCACTGGTGAACTTATTTATTAGTCGGTCAGAAGCTTGACTTTGTCAGTGGGGTCAATGATCTTAAGAATTCCTAGGACAAGAAAGGAAGGTCAGATGACTAGAAAAGTATAGAATGGAAACAAGGGCAGCATGCTTAGCATTAAAAGCTGGTACTATGACCAACAAGATACATAAATTAAATAATTCTTATGAAAAAAAATAATCCCACAGAAGATGGCTGACTTGGGAGTATGGCAACTGATTGAAGGTGGAGTGTATAGTCACAATGATACTGCAAACAACACTACTATATTTGGTGTTAACATTTTTACAAATTGCACTTATTAGCACCTTTCTCTTCCCTAATTGCTATCTAGTTATTTACTTCTGTGACTTTCTCATTTTATTCCCAAAACCAGAATGGCAGTTTCTGCCCAAAATGGTAGTTCCCCTAGTGCTTTCCTTTCCCATCATCATAACAGGTCCACGGTCTCAGAAAAAGAAGTCTGTCCATGAATGTCCTTTTACCTGAAAAAAAATTTAAGCATTTTATTTTGAGATAATTTTAGATTTACATGCAGTTTTAAGAAATAATACAGAGGTATTATATATTCTCTACCCAGGTTTCCCCATTGGCAACATCTTGTCTAATTAATGTACAATACAGCAACCAGAAATTTCACAGTGATACAATCTACTGCTTCGTGACTTTTGTAATTTATGTTTTAACATTTAAAATTTGTTATTAGTCCAGTAACTTTCCTCAGTGCATGCTTATGTGCATGAACTTATGGTGGCAAGTTATTGACACTGGAATATCAACCTGAACATGGATGATGGAAATTTATAACAATAGGATCTTGTCACTAATAGTATATGTACTCCTAATGTTTGAGTATAAGGATGGAAGGAAGCAAAACTCTTAGAAAAAATCAAGAAGAAGAAGAAAGAAGACACATACTGTGATGATATATAAGATTCTAATCACAAAATGTATTGAGTACTTAAATGATAAACCCTGTAATCCTCATCTTTGTAACAAGAAGATTTTAGACGTATGTTTGATCATACAGTGATGGTCATTTACCCAGCCATTTTCCTATGCTAGGAGGAGGTATATCCTATAGAAAACAATGAAGATGAGGGGATACAAAAACTATTCTCTGGATTTAGAGTTTGGCAAAAGTCTAAATTCCCTGAAGTTCTAAAGTCATGTTGATATTTTTCCTTAAAGGTCACGAAAGGCAGCTGATGAAAAATAAATAAATAAATAAATAAATAAATAAATAAATAACCAAGGAAGCAAAATTTAAGGGATTAAATAAGAATAAATAGAAGGTATGAAAAAAGTGAGCAATGCATAAAAGAAGGTCTAAAGCACAAGAAAAGAAGCACAAATCACTCTTTTTATGAAATTAAAGCAGCAGGTAATGTTCCAGTAGACAGAGGCCTTGGCTGAATTCATCTTCTCTAAAAACTGTATGTTTTACAAAACAGTAATAACATTGACTTATCTCTCTCTCACATAATTTTTGTAAAAAACCAACTTAAAAATATCAACATGAAATCAGACAAAGCACAGACATAAGGAATTGATTATTGTAGTATAATAAAACAAAATAAAGAGTTCTAAAATCAGTTTAGTTCTTGAAAAGCATGGGAGCCAGGTTACATAAGGAGGACTGTAAGGAAGCTTCTCTGGTTGTCTGGTTCCATCATTTGCTGCTTCTTCTCCCCAGTGAGAAGAAACATTGATTACATTGCTAAGCCAGTGGTCAGTTCTCAGTCTTCATCTTTCTTGGCCTAACTGCCAGCATTTGAAATATGTACTCACTTCTTCCTCCTTTAAATATACTTTCTTCACCTGGCTTTCAGAACAATTCATTTTCCGATTTCTCTCCACCATATTGACTGCTTCTTTACCATTTTCACCTCTCTCCCCAGACTTAATGTGTTAAAGGTGCCCTAAGGCTGAGTTTCAACTACTTTCTTTTCTATATTTTACACATTTACACTTTTGGGTAACTTATTCAGTCTCATAGATTGTCATCCATACACTGACAACTTCATAAAAACATACATACTCTCCAGATCTCTTTCCTGAACATGTTTAATCAACTGCCAACTCCATATCACCATTGGGATGCCTACTAGACTTCTGCAAATAAACTTGCCCCAAATCTAGCTTCTGATTTTTTCATCTTCCCTCTACCTGTATATTCCCACAAATCTGTCCTATATCAATAAACCTTCTCTTTTGGTTTTCAGGCCAAAAATGTCATATAAACATTTTTGTGGTCTCTCTATACCATCTGCAATCAACCAGCAAATCCTGTAGTTTTTACTTTCAAGATGTATACAAACCCCTACTGCTTTTTATTACCTTCAGCAAGAACTTTTCACCTGAATTACTCACCAATCACCATCATCTGTCACCTGAATTATTTCCATATGTTCCTAGCAAGTCCTTCCGTTTTTACACTTGCCTGCTCAAAATCTACCCTTAACTTAGCAACCACAGTGATATTCTTCTCTATAAGTTAGATCCTGTCATTCCTCTGCACAAAACTCAAATGGTTTTATTATTTCCCTCAAAGTGAAAAAAAGGAAGTCCTCGCAATGGTTTACAAAACCTCAAAGGGTCTGTTCTCTCTTTCCTTTCTGGTCACATATTCTACTGGTCTCCTCTTGACACAGTTTCAGGTACGCTGGCCTCTTTACTTTCCCTAGAAATTCCCAGTTGTTCTCCCGCTTCTGAGCTTTTACACTTGCCCTTCCCTCTGTCTGCACGGCACCGCCTTCATTTACCCACAAGGTTTACTTTCTCCCTCGCCTCAAACTCTTTGCTCAAATGCCACATTCTCAAGGAGGCTTTCCCTGACAACCATATCTAATGTTACAGCAACCTCTTCCCCAGCCAACATTTTCTATCTTCTTTCTGTAATTTATGCTTTCCCAAGCATTTTTGGAAATACCTATTTGTCACATTGCATTTATGATCTTTATGTATTGTTTTTCTCCCTCCTCTGAAATCAAAACTTTATAAGGAAAGGAGATTTTTCCTGTGGTGTTCACCCTAAAATGCCAGGGCCTAGAACAATGCCTTTCACATACTAAGCACTCAACAGATATTTGTTGACTAGCTGAACTAATTGATTAATTAATAATGAGTGAATGAGCTGGCTATGAGACTGGCTAAAGAGCATTACAAACATCTGGCTGATTAGAGAGCAAGTGGCTTGTAGGAGTTGGGGACTGGGCATTCTTCTAATAGTGAAGGCATTTTCCAGACAATGTGAAAAGGGAGGAAAAGAAGTACAAATTTTAGGTTATTTTGCTGTAATTTACTGACCAAGATATTGTTACAAAAATATAGGATGGTGTCAACCAGAAAAAAAAATGCTGAGGAAAGAAGGGGTCATGGTTGCTGCAAAGGCACAATAGTTAGATGACCCTAGATCGGGTTGGGGAGATGGTGTTCCTATGGCATTTTGAATGGAAAAACTTGACATTGGTTTGTTCTACATTCATTACTAGATTGTACCAGCAGCTAAGAGGCCATGTCTGAAATGGACCATTAAATGTACTCCTTTGCAGATTTAACACAAATTATATCACTCTGAAGAGTGCTTTGACATAACTTGGAGTTAAACATTTGCTATAAGTGCCAGTGCTTATGGTAATAATTGACAAAGCATGCTTAGGTTAGATGTGAGTGAGAGTAGGAGTTGTTTTATTAACCAGCATTATTGAAATGCTAAAAATTGCAAATTTTGGTTGTGTTTGAAACCACTGGATAAACTTTGCCATTCCTAAGAACGGAGTTTATAGCTCTGTTAAATATGTGACAGATATTAAAATCTATATCTTAGTTCCTTCTACAATTTTCAGTGGAATTATTTTCTTGTCAAATATTAAGTTTAGGATTCTAACTTCCAATTGTGGCTTTATAAAACATTACTCAAACCTTTGGGAACACAGGAGGGAATAAATGTTCTAATTTTCTTTTCATATCTCACACTACTTCCTGCTCTACATTTATTTTGGGATGCCTGGTTTTTCCCTTTTCACATAAAGATTAAATTTAATGTTTTTTTTAAAACAAATCGTTGAAAAAAACTTTTAGACTCTTGTTGTTTTAAATCCAGAATAGGTAATAGGAGAATTCAGAGTTTATCAATTTTGCTGACTTTGTTGCCATGACAGTTAATAAAAGGTAGAAGTTTCTTGATAAGCCCCATATATCAGTATAGAAACTGGCTCTGTTGCCTGATCAGGTGGTGGCACAGTGAACAGAGCATCAGCCTGGGACTCTAAGGACCCAGGTTCAAAACCTTGGGGTTACCAGCTTGAGCACGGGGTGGCTGGCTTGAGCGGGGGATCATAAGACATGAACACATGGTTGCTGGCTTGAGCTCAAGGTCTCTGGCTTGAGCAAGGGGTCACTGGCTCTGCTGGAGCCCCCCAGGTCAATACACATATGAGAAAGCAATCAATAAACGACTATGAGCTAATGCTTTTCATACTTTTTCTTCCTATCTCTCTGTCCCTGTCTGACCCTCTCTCTCGCTAAAAAAAGAAAAAATAGAAAAGAAATTGGCTTTGTTTGTTGTGGAAAATGCATGCTCCAGAAAGCTTGTTTTATTTTCATATTCTGTACTGACCAAAATAGCCATGACTTGCTGATTCAGGGAGAGTGTACTAACTAACTCTAGCTACGAATTACTAAGTCTCTGTCACTTAAACCTCACCACATTCTAGTTTCATGTGAAATCATCCTATTTTACAGATTGTAAAAAAAGCTATGAAACTTATGTAACATTCCAGAGTTCATGTAGCTAGGAAGTAACAATTGAAATTTAAAATAATGACTGTGATTTCCAGCCATATGCATATACAAATGTTTTTATCCCATTAACTTCTACTTACTGCCTTATAGCCATGGGCTAGGGTCATCACTCTGTTATTGAAGTATACCAGTGATGGTCACTGTGGGAAGAAAATGTAATTGAAATTTAAAGAGATAGCAATTAATTTTGCATTAGAAAGAGCTGAGCCTGACCAGGTGGTGGCACAGTGGATACAGCACGAACCTAGGGTGCTGAGGACCCAGGTTCAAAACCCCAAGGTCACTGACTTGAGCGTGAGTTCACCAGCTTGAGCGTGTGGTCATTGGCTTGAGCATGCGATCATAGACACGACCTCAGGGTTGCTAACTTGAACCTAAAGGTTGCTCTCTTGAAGCTCAAGATCACTGACTTGAGCAAGGGGTCACTAGCTCTGCAGTAGCCCCCCATCAAGGCACATACGAGAAAGCAATCAATGAACTAAAGTGCTGCAATAAAACATTCATGCTTCTTTCTCATCTTTCTCCCTTTCTGTCTGTCCCTCTCTTTCCCTCTCTCTCTTTCCCTCTCTCTCTCTCTTGCTAAAAAAGAGAGCTGAAAATAATGATTGTCTGCCCACAATCTATTTCCCCCTCTTTTAACACTGGTTTTTATTAAAGTGAGTATTCTTTTATCCTCATAAGTGGTTCAACAATTTGTGGTATCCATTTATTCACCTTGTTAATAATTAATTTAGGTATGATATGTGATCTATGATATGATAGTTTTATTCTTAAACTGTCCAGTAATCTCCTTCCCATGTGGGCCAGTGACCCAGTTATAAACAATGAGACATGAGAGGAAATATGTTTTGGGGGAACATAGGTTACAGAAAACATTTCTCCAAACTTAGGAAATATTAACCAGAAAATAATAAAACCTTTCTGACTTTAGATGTTTTGTGTTTAAAATGATGTGTTTATTTTATAACAGGTTTCTTGGAGGAAGCAATATTAGAAATGAATCTTTAAATATGCAGAGAGGTAAATTCAAATGCAAGGGCATCTCAGGTGGGAATAACAGAGTGAACGAAGTTAGAGTCAAGATCATGTAGAATAACACATGTAAAATGGGAAATGACAACCCGAATGCCAATATGGCTAGAAGCAAGAATGTGGAAACAGATCATGAAGGCCTTAAATATGTATTGGAATAAAGAGACTGGGCAAGTCTTTCCTCCCGAGGAATAAGACTGCTTTGAAGTTTTTTTTAACAAAATGACATCTAGATGATCAACCTCTCATCTAGATGACTATGGTTGGAGAAAAAGTCAAGTGAAATGCTTGAAGTTGTTAATATGTATATTCATAAAATGGTTACATGTACTTCAGCATATTATTAACAGTCTTGTGTTTACTTAGTTTTATGCAGATGTTAGACATACTAATAATTAATTAGATTCCTAACAGAATGATGAAAATGATTTAGACTATAATTATACTGAAATGTCAAAGAAGCAAAATATTTCTTTCCCTACTGCATAATTTTACCAGAAATTCTCTTGAATGAAGAATGTGAAAGAAAATGAAAGACTGACTTTTTCATGCCTTAGGGAATAATTTATGCTCTATGAGTCCGAACTCCACTGTGGCCGAGGAAAGGAGTGATTTGTCTTTATAATTTAAACTATAATTTGGGTTGTAATAGAGTGACACTAAGTGGCTGAAAAGGGAAAGGCTTAGTCAATAGAAATTAAAATAAGAACAAAAATTGCACTTGTGGTGACATTTATGACTCCCAGGCAACATGTTGAGAAAATTATACTTGTAGTAACTTGGAATCATTAAAAAAAAAATCAACAACTAGCAATTTCTTTCCTTTTGAGTAGCTTTAAGATTCTTATAAATAAATGATAAAAGCTAATGGAAATTAAATCATAATAAGCTGAATTGGCAAATAATATACTTTCCTTTTAAATTAAAAAATATGGTTTTTGTTATTGCTTTCCTGACTCAAAGGTATATTTATGAAGTAACATATTTTAGAAATAATAATAATAATAATTTTGCTTTTTAATTTATAAAACTTACAATGAATTTTCATGCAATGACACTGAGTAAATTTACTCAAGTAAATAAATATATACATAATACTTAAATAATATATTGCCTTGGGACCCCTTCAAAAATTTTCACTTGCAGATAGAAGGAAACATTTTTCCTGCTGGCATACTCTGCAGTGGATTTGTGTTGTTTCATTTAGTGCTTTCAGAAATGATTTTTTTAAGTAACTATATTTTTATTAATTGAAAATTAAGACTTCCTATCCCAATATTCATTCTTTTATTTTTTTTAAGTGATAAGGAGATAGACAGACTCCTGCATGTACCCCCACCAGTATCCACGAGGCAGCCCCCCATCTGGGGCTGATGCTCAACCAAGCTGTTTTTAGCACCTCCTGGCTGCAGGAGAAGAAGAGGGAGAGAAGAGGGAAAGAGAAGGGAAGAGAAGCAGATGGTTGCTTGTCATGTATGCTCTGACAGGGAATCAAAACTGGGACGTTTATACACTGGCCTAAGGCTTTATTGAGCCAACTGGCCAGGCCTCCATTCATTATTTATTCATTAGTTTTTTCATTCATTAAATGCTAGATTGAACCATACAGAATTGTCATTTTTATTTCTTAAAATGGCTATATATTGGCAATTACATGTTATTCAACTCATTATATATTAAGTACTTCTAGATGACGGTGATAGATAAATGGTATCTCTATACATGGACCCTGATCTTTTTGACATGTAACCCATCAAGCTAGTACTAACAACTCCCACTGGGGCAGTTCATTCTATCTGTGCAAAATTCTGACTAAAATGCAGAATTTTCTTCCTTAGGTTGAGCTGAAAATATTTTTTCTGGACATTCTAAATATGTGTTCTACTTCTGGCTTTTGAATCCACAAAAACAAATCAAAACGAAAAATTGGTTTTTTATATGTAATTAGTCTCCAGATATCAGAAAACCAACTCTGCACTTATTTCTGTTTCTATCTTGTGATTTTACCTTCTCTAGATTAAATACTTTACTTGCTTCATCTGAAATGTTGTAATATCAAATCGGAATTTGAAAATGTTGACCCTGCATCTTCCCGGTATTTATCCTCTGTGAACTTCTGTAACATCCCTCTTTGACTTTCTTACTACCTCTCAGATTCTCTTTCATTTACTCTACATCGTTTCTCTTATATTATCCCTTCTGTATCAGTGTTCGCAGTCGCCCATCCTTAGCCCTTTGTCTTGCTCATTAAAGGGACCCTACCTCTTCCTGTCTCTTGGCTCTATCACCCACAAGCTAAATATTTCTAGCTTCAACGTAAACCTCTCTGAACTATAGACCAATTATTCAACTGCTCCGTGGATATCTCTACTTAGCAGTTCCATTTTTACCTCCATATCCACAGCTCATGTATCCATAATATATTATCAAGTTATCATTTATTCTGTATTCTTTGTATCCTATCCTTTAAAGTAGAAACATAGATGTCCTCTTATACCATTATTTTTATTCTCTTCTTGTTTTTCACTCAGAGACACACAAAGGTAATTAATTATTAACAATGACAAATTTTATCTCCATAATAACGCTCCCAAACCACCCCGTCCTGTTGGCACTGATTCAGGACTGGTTTGCTATATTATGCATTTTGGTTGTAGTGGTTGCTGTATTTTTTGTTTTTACTATTCTTATCTCCTTTTTATTTCTAATCCTTTTCTAATGTAACTTCAAAGCTGTAAAATTGATCAAGTAATTCTGTTTCTTAGAATATATACTTTGGCTTTTCACATATTTCAAGATAAAATTTAAGCTCCCTAATTAGTAAAAAAAGGAGAAAAGTCAGGAGAGATGAAGTAGTTCAAATGTCCTAATGAGTCAATTTATCTTCTACCATATAGATGTGGAACTGTGTCTTAGAAAAAGAGGAAGGTGGGGAGAGGGGAAAAGAGGGAGAAGAAGAAGCAAGGAGGAGGGAGAGGGAAAGAGAGAGAGGAAAATAGAAAAAATAAGAAAAAGTTAAGAAGATAACCAAGGGAATTTACTTCTCTAAGATGCTTGAAAATAAGAGGTAGAAGAGAGTTCAACACACTGGGTCTACATGGAAGTGGCAGCTTGAGTCAACTCACCTTTCTAAATACTTAGAACAAATTATAGAGACAGAGGTAAATGGTTGTTTTTACTCTTAACCTATCCAGTGGTCCCTGTCTTGTATGACCATTATTGTCTTAAAATCTGACTAATCTGAATAGATTTCCATTTTGCCTGGGGTAGCAGTAAGGGTACAAAGGAGAAAGTATTTGTTAGTTGGAGGGAGTAACTTTACCTTTCTTGATAACTGTGTGTTTCAGTTTCTAATACATCATGTTCTTGTAAAATTTGGCAAATCATATATTCCTTACCTTCTAAATATTTAATGAATTCATCTAACTGTATAGTTCACATTTTTTCTACCTTATCTGAAAAATTATGAGAAATTTGTGTCTTTCACTAAGACTACAATATCACCAGATGTAATAGTTACGAAGTATGGAAATTTCAATGAGCTAAATTGGAAAGAACTTATTATTTAATGAATGATTTATCTCACTTAACTCTTATTTTTGTTTTATTTCAAAAATTATTGTAGTACAATAATTATGATATAAACAATACATTATTAAAATTTATAGTTTAATGAATTTGATATATGTATACACCTGTAAAACCATTACCACAACCTAAATGCCAAGCAATTCCTCCAACTCCAAATTTTCCTCAAACCTCTTTTCAAACCATCTCTTCCTCCAACCAGATCCTAAGCAATCACTGACAGATTTCTGATGCTACAGGTTAGTATAAATGGAATCATACAGTGTGATCATTTTTAAGTCTGGTTTCTTTCATTCAAATTTATTCATGTTGTTTCATGTTCTACTTATTTCATTATATCGTTGAATAACATTCCAGTTGCTGTAATTTGTTTACTGATTAAGTTATTGATGGACATTTGTTTGTAGATTTAATTAATTACAAATAAAACATGTAAATATTTATGTGCATATTATCCTGTTTTTCATAATAGCTAAAATGATAAAATATAGTTACCATTTAAAGTATACAATTGATTAGTTTTTAATATATTCCAGAGTTATGTAACTGTCATCACAATCAATTTCAGAGTTCTGTATTGCTTTGAAAAGAAACTGTACTCTTTAGCTATCATTCCTTAACCCTCCATCCACTTTATCTCTAGGAAAACACAGTTTATTTTCTGGCTCCATAAGTTTCTCTATTCTGGAAGTATAATATAAATGGAATCACATCATATGTAGTCTTTGTTCATTTATTTCACTGCACATAGTGTTTTTTAGGTTCATCATTATTGTAGCATACATTTTCATGTCTCTCCTTTTTATGGACACATAATATTTTATTGCAGGGATATGCCTTATTGTATTTATTCATTCATCAGTTGATTGACATTTGAATTATTTCCATATTTTGTTATTATGAATAATGCTGTAATGAACATTTGTGTATGAGTTCTTTGTAGACATGTTTTAATGCTGTAATGGACATTTGTGTATGAGTTCTTTGTAGACATGTTTTAGTTTTTGTTAAATATATATATAAAATTAAAATTTCTAGGTCAAATGCTAACTTTATATTTAACATTTTGAGGAACTACCAGCCTGTTTTCCAAAGTGGCTGTACCATTTTACATGTCCTTCAGCCTCCAGCAGTGTATGAGGGTCTGACTTCTCCACATACTTGTTAACATGTGCTATTATCTGACTCTTGACTCTAGCTGCCCTAGTGAGTGTGAAGTGGTATCACATTGTGGTTTAAATGAGCATTTTCTTATGACTAGAAACTTTTAGCACTTTTTCTTGTGCTTATTGGGCATTTGTATATTTTCTTAGGAAAAATGTCCATTCAAATCCCTTGCCTATTTTAAAAATTTAGTTGTCTCTTTACTGTTGAGTTATACAAGTCCTTTATATATTCTAGATATTAGCTTCTTATTAAACGTATTATTTTCTAGCATAATCTTCTATTGTAAGTTGTCTTTCTGGTTCCTTATAGAGTTCTTTAAAACACAGTATTTTTAAAATTTTGATGAAGTCCAATTTATTCTTTTTATTTTGGTTATTTGTGCTTTAGTTTTCATCTCTAAAATACCATTGCCTAATCCAAAGATATAAAGATTTACACATTTTTTTCTATAGTTTTATTCCCTATATTTTTGTCTTCAATCCATTTTGAATTAATTTGTGCATGATACCAAGAACTCTGCAGACATTTAAATTGCCCTCTCATGTGTAAAATGTCATTTTTCTCTGTTTCCAAGATATTCTTTTTGTCTTTGATTTTTAGTAGTTTGATTATAATTTGTATAGATATGAGTGTCTTTGGACCAATCTAATTATATTTAAATTATAATTTCTATCTCACTTTCTGAGAAGAGTAGCTCAAGTTTAGGTTTAGTTTCTTAAAACGTCACTTCATTGAGTCAGTCTCTTACATGCATTTAGGCTGAGAACCATGTTCTTTCATTGTTCCCTGTGGCTAGAAAAAACGTTTAGTTGTTGGAGCTTGAGCTGCTCACACTGTGTCAGTCTGCAGCTGTGGTTCACGGATCAAATGTTGCCAAAGGGGGAAAATAAACCTGAAACTCACCCTCATATTGTTACATCTCTTGCTTTGATTTTTTTCATAGTCTATTTACATTTGTTTACTCTTTCTGGTAATCAAACGGTAGCTCTTTGATAACAACTGCTATCAGCAGAAGTGTTGGGTTATTGGGGGCTCACATAACCACAGGAGAAACAGAATTCACACTGCTTCTTTGTAAAATGTTCTATTACATTTTTTGTCCTACGGTCCAGAGGAAATTATACTTTAGATTATAGGGAAGGAGAGTGGTTTGTGACAAAAAAGAGGTTATTCAATCATTTATCCTACACTTGTAGTAAAATCTGAGTTTTATTCCTATTTGAAAGTCATTAGTTTGTTTTTGGGGAAGTCATTATGTTTCGCTGAACATCAATTTATTTAGAAATACATGGCCAGACCTCTTCGTGGGAATTTTTTTTAATAAACTCCATATTTCTATGGAAATTAAGGGGTTTTCGTATTCAAAATATCCTAACACGGTTATCTTAATAAATAATTTTGTTTAGTATGTATGGTTATTAAGAAGCATTTTAACATTAATGCACCCATGTTTTCAAAGTCAAAAAGAAAGTTAAAAAGCATACAGAGATTGGGTTTTGATCTGTGATTTATTCTATGTTGTTGTCACTCCCTTTGTTGAGGGGGAAACAAAAACTGTCTGCTGAAACGCCATATCTTCTAAGCAAATGTTCCTTTGTCTAGAATTAGGGATCTAAAATAGAAATTGTTCTATCTGCTTACAGATCAGTTTTTTAAAGTAATTACGAATATGATGAGCCTATAGTAAGAGTCTGAGTCTCTTTATGATCTTTATCACTTAGAAAAATAGCATGAAACAAAATACATCTGAAATTTATGGATTCAAGACTTAAACCAGTGTAACTATAATTTTTTATTTCTATAAGCTTTTTGGTCTTCAGTAAATAAAAGAGAAGTAATTTTTAAATTACATTTGACCTTTCATGCAGTTACTTTTATTTCTGCCTCCTCACAACATACCTATTTGTTTCTAAAAATTTTGTATTCAGATATCACTTATAACTGGAATATATACAAAAAAACTATGACAAAAATAATTAATGTGTAATTACAAGCCTTAAATTTCACACAATCCTGAGAAGGAAAGACAGGAAGGAAGTCAATGACTTTTAAAAATATAAAAGTTGTATTTTTTATTCAATTTTTAAAATACTAATATAATTTTAGACTAGACTCTGAAATTGCATATAATAGCTGACATTTTTATGAAAAATCATCAAGTCAATTTCCTTGATAATGTTTCATTTCTTTAGCAATGACTACTGAGACATATTTTGCTTTAAGATATTTCTCATCAAATTTATGCACAATGTATTTGAAATTTCACATTTGGGTGATATAAATGAAAGCAGTATGATAAATACCAAAAATGATTGTTGAGAACCTCTGAATTGTAATAGCTGAGCATAATTTAGTTTCCTTTATTTCAGATTTTCAAAGAATTTGTCCATAATTCTCATTTTAATATAATTCTACCATTCTTATTTTTTACTCTTAACTTTTTTATTAGTAACACCTCTGGAACCATATGATCTTTTTGTATTATTATGTCCTGGATATTAATTTTTGATAAATGAAATAAGATCTTAGAAGTGAAACCAGAGGAAGTTTCTAGGTTATCTGTTCCAGGTTTTGCTAAATGGTTTTTGACAAACCAAGAAACCCTCTGATTCTACCACTTGTACGTGGAGAAATCCTTAGAAGTTCGAATTAAAAGTTTTTTGAAAAGTGTTGTCTTCACCTATGATATCTTAATTTATGGTGAGCTTTCAATAGATAAAAAAATTGTTATTGATACATAGTTCAACATAGTGTAATATTTTTTCTGCTGTGAATAACTAGACATGTTATAGTTAGTACAACAATATATAAATTATGTGGCTAAATTAATAAGATGGAATGAGAATCCTTAAATGGTATAAATAAAAAGTGGTAAATTCATGGGCTGAATCTTCGAAAACCAAAGACACAATAGAGAAAAGTACTGAGTTTCAGACAGTATGTTAAGCATTTGGACTTCAATAACTTCATTTTAGGAAGAAGTTGGAAAAGAGTCTGATGAATGTTAAGTGAACTGAAACCTCAGTCAAAGGGTAAAACTGGAATAAAACATATATACTAACTTAGGAAGCAACTAGACCACAAGGAATCTTATCTTTGCTTAGACTCTGGATTGAAAACAAATATACATAAACAAACAAACAAAAAAATATAAACCTAGACTCACATCTTTAAATATTACAATCTCAAGTGTCAATGAAAACTTCATCTTGATAATTAAGATAAATTTAAGTTCCAAATCAATGTGTGCCTAACAAAGGCAAATATAAAATCACTCTAAAGAGACATTCCACAATCCAAGTTGTTCACATGAAAATCTCACAGAGAAAGTCTTATTGAAAAGATATCACAACAAAAATGTTACAGGAACTTAGTTAAGAAGTGAAGAAAGAGTTAGAGAATTAAAAGATAAACTAGAGAAAATCATCTGTAATTCAGCCCAGAGATAAATGACCTAAAAACATAGAAGACAGATTTAGAGATAGGGAAAATGGAATAAGAATTCTCCACAAATGTTTGATAGGCATTCCAGAAAAAAAAAAACCCAGAAAATAGGGGCATCTATATTCAGGAAACATGAAAATTTTTAAGAATTAAATTTTCTTAATCTTCCAGAAACATAAGGTCTATAAAGAATAATGAATTCCATGAGAGGAGCTCCAAGATGGCAGCGGAGTAGGCAGACGCCCAAATGCCCAGCTCTCAACACCAAACTGGAATACAAATCAATTTAGGAAAAATCAGCATGAAAAACCAACACTGAACTGCAAGAACAGCTCTCAAAAACCAAGGAGTAAAGAGGAAGCCACAATAATCCTGGTAAGGAGTGCCTGAATCTCCTCTGCTTACAGGAACGGAAGGGGGGGGGTGAGGCTGAGAGCCCAGAGAGGATTTCACAGAGGAAAAAGAGCAGAAACTACTGCTCACAGCCACTTACCTGGCGACCAGGGAGCAAGGTGGGTTGAAAAGACCAGCTTATCTCCCAAGTGGAAAGAACAGGGAGAGGGACAGACTGTGAGGGGCTAAGGTATGCAAGAAACAAAATAAAAAAGCTGACTCATTCATGCTGGAGGCGGCCATAGTTGGGAGAGGGACTGAACCTTTCACAAAACAGAGCTGAAGTGCTTCCAGATCAGAGATCTCCGGATATCTATCCAGCTCCAATCAGCGCAACAAGACACAGCTGAAAACAAGAAGTGGGGAGGAGGGGCAGTAACTCAGGTCTCCATGGAGATCTGAGATACACCTCCCCCTACTGAAGCTGAGAAAAAACCCTGCCCCCAGTGAGATTAGTTGGTGGAACAGACCTTCATCGTCTCAGGTTACATCCACAGCATTCCTGGTTACAGTTTCAAGGAAGCCCCCTGCTGAGATCAGTTAACAAGACTATCACCTGTTAAGAAAACAAACAAATCAAGACTTCAAAGCTGCCCAAATCCAAAAGTGGATTACAAATAATAGCTGATACCAACCCAAGAAGACCTAGAAATAACACAACTGAAAATTGGAGGCAGACAACACCAAGCCTAGACTCAACCAACTCTACAAATAAAACACCATGATGAGAAGACAAAGGAGTGCAACCCAAATGAAACCACAAGAGACAACTTTGAGAGATGAGCTGAGTGATATGGAAATAATCAAACTTCCAGATACGGAATTCAAAATAATGATTGTAAGGATGCTTAGGGATCTTAGAACAACAATGGAAGGGCAGTTTGAAAACCTAAATAAAGAAATAGCAAGTATAAAAAAGAACCAGTCGGAGATGACAAATACAATATCAGAAATAAAGACCACAATGGAAGGAATTAAAAACAGGATAGATAGAGCAGAGGATCGAATCAGCGAGTTAGAGGACAACTGGAATGAAGGCATGAAAGCAGAGAAGAAAAGAGAAAAGAGACTCAAAAAGTCAGAGGAAACTCAGAGAGCTCTGTGACAACATGAAGAGAAATAACATCTGCATCATAGGGGTTCCTGAAGAAGAAGAAAAGGAACAAGGAATAGAGATGTTGTTCAATCATATCATAGCTGAAAATTTCCCGAAATTAATGCAAGAGAAACTCTCACAAGTCCAAGAAGCACAGAGGACTCCATTAAAGAGAAACCCAAAGAAACCTACACCAAGACACATCATAATTAAAATACCAAAGCTAAGCGATAAAGAGAAAATATTAAAAGCTGCAAGAGAAAAAAAAGTTATCACGTACAAAGGAGCCCCCATAAGGATGACATCTGACTTCTCAACAGAAACACTTGAGGCCAGAAGGGAATGGCAAGAAATATTCAAAGTAATGCAGAACAAGAACCTACAACCAAGACTACTTTATCCAGCAAGGCTATTGTTTAAAATCGAAGGAGAAATAAAAAGCTTCCCAGACAAAAAACAACTCAAGGAATTCATTACAACCAAACCAATGCTGCAGGAAATGTTAAGGGGCCTGTTGTAAACAGATCAAAGTAGGAAAAGAATATAGCAAAAAAAGGAATACACCTTTAAAGGAGAAAATGGCAATAAACAACTACATATCAATAATAACCTTAAATGTAAATGGATTAAATGATCCAATCAAAAGACATAGGGTAGCTGCGTGGATAAGAAAACAGGACCCATACATATGTTGTCTACAAGAGACACACCTTAGAACAAAAGACACACATAGATTGAAGGTAAAAGGATGGAAAAAAAACATTTCATGCAAACGGAAATGAAAAAAAAGCTGGGGTAGGAATACTTATATCAGACAAATTGGACTTTAAAACAAAGGATATAGTAAGAGATAAAGAAGGCCACTACATAATGATAAAGGGAGTAATCCAACAGGAAGATATAACTATTATAAATATCTATGCACCTAATATAGGAGCACCCAAATATATAAAACAGACTTTGATGGATTTAAAGGGTGAGATCAACAGCAATACTATAATAGTAGGGGATTTCAATACCCCACTAACATTACTAGATAGATCCTCAAGAAAGAAAAATAACAAAGAAATAGCAGACTTATTGGAAACACTAGATCAACTCGATTTAATAGATATCTTCAGAACCTTTCACCCTAAAGCAGCAGAATATACATTCTTTTCAAGTGCTCATGGTACATTCTCTAGGATAGACCACATGTTAGGGCACAAAAGTGCTCTCAACAAATTTAAGAAGACTGAAATCATATCAAGCACTTTCTCCGATCACAACAGCATGAAACTAGAAATGAATCACAGCAGAAAAGCTCAAAAATTCTCAAACACATGGAAACTAAATAGCAGTGTGTTAAATAATGAATGGATTAAGAATGAGATCAAAGAAGAAATAAAAAAATTCCTAGAAACGAATGACAATGAGCATACAACAACTCAAAATTTATGGGACACAGCGAAAGCAGTGCTGAGAGGGAAGTTCATAGCACTACAGGCACACTTTCAGAAGCTAGAAAAAGCTCAAATAAACAACTTAACCATGCATCTAAAAGAATTAGAAAAAGAACAGCAAGTAAAGCCCAAATGTAGTAGAAGGAAGGAAATAATAAAGATCAGAGCAGAAATAAATGACATAGAGGCTAAAGAAACAATACAGAGGATCAATGAAACTAGGAGCTGATTCTTTGAAAAAGTAAACAAGATTGATGAACCTTTAAGTAGACACACCAAGAAAAAGAGAGAGAGGACTCAAATAAATAAAATTAGAAATGAGAGAGGAGAAATAACAACTGACACAACAGAAATACAAAATATTGTAAGAAAATACTATGAAGAACTGTATGTCACAAAACTAGACAACCTAGATGAAATGAACAAATTCCTTGAAACATACAATCTTCCAAAAATCAATCTGGAAGAATCAGAAAACCTAAACAGACCGATTACAACAAATGAGATCGAAACAGTTATCCAAAAACTCCCAACAAAGAAAAGTCCGGGGCCCGATGGCTTCACAACGGAATTCTACCAAATATTCAAAGAAGAACTAACTCCTATCCTTCTCAAACTATTTCAAAAAATTCAAGAGGAAGGAACACTTCCCAGCTCCTTTTATGAGGCGAGCATAATTCTGATTCCAAAACCAGGCAAAGATAACACAAAGAAAGAAAATTATAGGCCAATATCTCTGATGAATATAGATGCTAAAATCCTCAACAAAATATTAGCAAACCGGATCCAACAATATATGGAAAAAATCATACACCATGATCAAGTGTGATTTATTCTGGGGAGGCAAGGCTGGTACAATATTCGTAAATCAATCAATGTGATTCATCACATAAACAAAAAGAAGGAGAAAAACCATATGATAATTTCAATAGATGCAGAAAAAGCATTTGATAAAATCCAGAACCCATTCATGATCAAAACTCTCAGCAAAGTGGGAATACAGGGAACATACCTCAACATGATAAAAGCCATCTATGAGAAACCCACAGCCAACATCATACTCAATGGGAAAAAATTAAAAGCAATCCCCTTAAGATCAGGAACAAGGCAGGGGTGCCCCCTTTCACTACTCTTATTTAACATAGTCCTGGAAGTCCTAGCCACAGCAATCAGACAAGAAGAAGAAATAAAAGGCATTCAAGTTGGAAAAGAAGAAGTAAAACTATCATTATTTGCAGATGATATGATATTGTATATAGAAAATCCTAAAGTCTCAGTCAAAAAACTACTGGACCTGATAAATAAATTCAGCAAAGTGGCAGGATATAAAATCAATACTCAGAAATCAGAAGCATTTTTATACACCAACAATGAACAGTCAGAAAGAGAAATTAAGGAAACAATCCCCTTCACAATTACAACCAAAAAAATAAAGTACCTAGGAGTAAACTTAACCAAGGAGACTAAAGACTTGTACTCGGAAAATTACAAAGCATTGATAAAAGAAATCAAGGAAGATACAAACAAGTGGAAGCATATAGCGTGCTCATGGTTAGAAAGAATAAACATTATTAAAATGTCTATATTACCCAAAGCAATCTATAAATTCAATGCAATACCAATTAAAATACCAATGACATACTTCAAAGATATAGAACACATATTCCAAAAATTTATATGGAACCAAAAGAGGACACGAATAGCCTCAGCAATCTTAAAAAAGAAGAATAAAGTGGGAGGTATCACACTTCCTGATATCAAGTTATACTACAAGGCCATTGTACTCAAAACAGCCTGGTACTGGCATAAGAACAGGCATATAGATCAATGGAACAGAACAGAGAACCCAGAAATAAACCCACAGTTCTATGGACAACTGATATTTGACAAAAGAGGTAAGGAAACACAATGGAGTAAAGACAGCCTCTTTAACAAATGGTGTTGGGAAAATTGGACAGCTACCTGCAAAAAAATGAAACTAGATCACCAGCTTACACCACTCACAAAAATAAACTCAAAATGGATAAAAGACTTAAATGTAGGCCGTGAAACCATAAGCATCTTAAAATAAAACATAGGCAGTAAGCTCTCAAACATCTCTCGGAACAATATATTTGCTGATTTATCTCCACGGGGAAGTGAAATAAAAGACAGGATAAACAAATGGGACTATATCAAACTAAAAAGCTTTTGCACAGCTAAAGACAACAAGAACAGAATAAAAAGACAAACTACACAATGGGAGAACATATTTGATAATACATCTGATAAAGGGTTAATAACCAAAATTTATAAAGAACTTGTAAAACTCAACACCAGGAAGACAAACAACCCAATCCAAAAATGGGCAAAAGAGATGAATAGACACTTCTCCAAAGAGGACATACAGATGGCCAATAGGCATATGAAAAAATGCTCAACATCACTAATCATTAGAGAAATGCAAATTAAAACCACAATGAGATATCACCTCACACCAGTCAGAATGGCGCTTATCAACAAAACAACACAGAATAAGTGCTGGCGAGGATGTGGAGAAAAGGGAACCCTCCTGCACTGCTGGTGGGAATGCAGACTGGTGCAGCCACTGTGGAAAACAGTATGGAGATTCCTCAAAAAACTGAAAATCAAACTGCCTTTTGACCCAACAATCCCACTTTTAGGAATATACCCCAAGGACACCATAGAACGGCTCGAAAAGGAGAAATGCACCCGCATGTTTGTGGCAGCATTGTTCACAATAGCGAAGATCTGGAAACAGCCCAAGTGTCCGTCAGAGGACGAGTGGATTAAAAAGCTTTGGTACATATATACTATGGAATACTACTCAGCCATAAGAAATGATGACATCGGATCATTTACAATAACATGGATGGACCTTGACAACATTATACGGAGTGAAATAAGTAAATCAGAAAAAAAACTAAGATGAATCCATACATAGAAGGGACATAAAAATGAGACTCAGAGACATGAACAAGAAGGTGATGGCAACAGGGGTGGGGGGGTTGGGGGAGGGGGGATGGGGTGAAGAAGGAGAGAGGGGTTAGGGGAGGGGAGGGGCACAAAGAAAACCAGATAGAAGGTGACAGAAGACAATTTAACTTTGGGGGAGGGGTATACAGCACAATCAAATGTAAAAATAATCTAGAGATATTTTCTCTCAACATATGTACCCTGATTTATCAATGTCACTGCATTAAATTTAATAAAAAAAAGAATAATGAATTCCATACATAGACATATTTTGGTAAAATTTCAGAAAATCAAATAGTGATTGTGAAATATACAAGTAAATAGAAATCATGATTATGTATAATATAAAAGAATGGTAATTAGATAGACTATTGATAGCTCAAAAGAAATGGAGATCATAATTATGAATATTTTCACAGTGTGAAAAGAAAATAATTGTTAACTTATAATTCTCTGCCCAGCTAATCTATCAAGAATGAGGGCCATATAAAGAAAATTTTAGATAAAGACTGAGAAAATGTTCCCATGGCAGGCTCCTTCTTCAGGAAGAAGAATTTTAAGTCCTGGAAAAACTGAGGTATGAGAAGTAATATGAAGTAAAAGAATGGAAAATATGTAAGGAAATAGAAAGTATTCTTATAATCTTTGTATTGTTTGTGTGGAAGGTATAACTATTGATTAAACTGAAATTCAAATCTGGAAATAAAATGTAGCCACAAAAAAGATTTAAATAAAAATGTAAAATCAAAATTTGTAGTGGCAAAGAAAGAAAATAAATTATATTACTCTATGATTAAACCAATGGAGAAAGAGGAGATATAAAAAGAGCAAAGAAGAAAGCATGGTATGAAAAATGTAAAATTATATATACAAATAGTTATTGTGTTCTTATAGTAAAAGTAACTAGCATTATAAATATATTAGATGTGTTTTCACATTTAATTCTTACAATGATGACAATTAGTATCACAAGTGTGCCATTTTAAAGATTATAAAATTAGTATGCAAATGAGTTAAATAGTTTGCTCAAAACTCACATAGCTAGTAAGTAAGTAGTAAAACTCAGTGAATCTGACTGAGTCTATTCTCTTAACACTATAATGTTTCTATATACAAATTAATATGGTGAAATAAATCTAAATTTGTTGGTACTTATAATAAATATAAAGAATGTAAACTTTCCAGTTAAATGTAAATGATATAATATTGCCTACTAAAAAAACTTTCATGGCCCTGGCTGGTTGGTGCAGTGGATAGAGTGTCAGCCCAGGGTGCAGACATCCCAGGTTCAATCCAAGGTCAGGACACAAATGAGGAGCGACCGTCTACTTCTCCCTCACCTTCTCCCTCTCTTCCCCTGTGACAACCAGTGTCTCGATTGGTCTGAGTGTGACCCTGGGCACTGAGGATAGGTTGGTTGATCAGTCCCAGATGGGGGTTGCTAGGTAATCCTCCTCAGAGCACATGCGGGAGTTTGTCTCTAGCTCCCCTCCTCACTTAAAAACAAAAAAACAAAAAACAAACAATAAACATTCAGAATGGATTAAAACAACAGCAATAAGACATTATGATATTTATAAGAGAAAAACCTAATATAGTAAATAATAAAATAATTAATAATGAAAGTGTATGGGGAGAAAAAAGAACCAAATAATATCTAACCAAAGGAAAGCTTAGTTCATCTATATTTATAACAGGCAAAATAGACATCAAGACAAAAAAGTCTTATTAAGAATTAAGAGGCTCATTGTTTGATGACACAGGAATAATTCACCAAAAAAATAAACAATGCTATTAAATTGAATTTTTAAGATGAGAGCAAAAAATTGCACATATAAAGAGTTATTTGAAAATATACAAAGAATTAGCTAAAGCATAGTATTCTCACATTGATATTTATATATTAGAAAATATTTACAGCATAGTTTTCTTCTAGCTTTATAAATACACTTTTGTTCATACTCATGATCAAAACTTACAAATCAACAAGGTTTAGAGCTCAAGGAATGAACATGTTGGCCAAAATTTTAAACATGCCTAGATATCATGCTAATAATAGTTTTTTAAAGACTTTATTTATTCATTTTAGAGAAGAAAGAGAGAGAGCAAGGGAGAGAAGCAGGAAGCATCAACACTACATGTGCCTTGATCCGACAAGCCCAGGTTTTCAAACTGGTGACCTCAGAGTTCCAGGTTGACACTTGATCCACTGAACCACCACAGGTCAGCCATAATACTTCATCTTAAACATCTCCATGAAAATTTCCTGACTTTTCCAACTGGGAATGTTTTCCTTTATTTTGAATCTCTAAAGCAGGGGTCCCCAAACTACGGCCCACAGGCAGCATGCGGCCCCTGAGGCCATTTATCCGGCCCTCACTGCACTTCCAAAAGGGGCACCTCTTTCAATGGTGGTCAGTGAGAGGAGCACAGGATGTGGATGCATTGCTCACGTACAGTAGTACTTCCGGTTATGTGGAACGCATGCGTCACGGCTCCGGAAGCACGTCATATCACTTGTTATGGCTAGCAGTGACAAATATGGAACTAGACATTGACCATCTCATTAGCCAAAAGCAGGCCCATAGTTCCCACTGAAATACTGGTCAGTTTGTTGATTTAAATTTACTTGTTCTTTATTTTAAATATTGTATTTGTTCCCGTTCTGTTTTTTTTACTTTAAATAAGATATGTGCAGTGTGCATAGGGATTTGTTCATAGTTTTTTTTTATAGTCCGGCCCTCCAACGGTCTGAGGGACAGTGAACTGGCCCCCTGTGTAAAAAGTTTGGGGATCCCTGCTCTAAAGCACCTTGTTGATAACTACTTTATGGCACTTGTCTTCCTTTAACTTGGTGGTTTTCAGCCAGTGGTGATTTTATTCACCAATGTACATTTAGCAATATCTGGAGACATTTTTGGTTGTTACAACTGGCAAAGGGGTTGTGGTGGGTTGAGGACAGGAATGATGCTAAACATCCAATAATACAAAGGATAGCCTCCTAAAATAAGGAATTATTTGGCTTAAAATGTCAACAGTGCTGAGGTCGTTTAGTTTATGGTATATAAATTTGATTTTTTATCTTCTTTACTTTCAGTTACACTGTTAAGTATCATGGACTGAATCTTACTTATCTTGGAGTCCATATAACATGTAATATTGTGTCTGCTACATGGTAAGTCAACATTTGTTAAACTAAATTTTTGTTCAACATCAATCTTTACTGACCACTATGTCTTGGGTGCTCTCATAAAAATTTGTGTTCAAGAGTCTCAGTCTTTATTCTCCAGAAATTCCTAGTTTAATAGTGAAAGAGATGTATGAACAGATTACTTATAATAAATACAATACCCTATGTACTTAAACCAAAATATGAGGGAAGTGATGTATAGATAATTTATAATACAATATACTATGTACTTAAATAAAAATATGTGGAAAAATTATTCAATGAAAAGCCAAAATAAACTGAGGCTAATTCTCCTTAGAGGGGAAAGCCTGACTTAAGAAAGGGCAGTGAGTTGGAATTTGAAGAAGAAAAAGAGATTCAAAAGGTAAAAAAAAATAGAGCCTGACCAGGCGATTGCACAGTGGATAGAGCATAGGACTGGGATGCAGAGGACCCAAGTTTGAAAACCTGAGGTCGCTGGCTTGAGCGTGGGCTCATCTGGTTTGAACAAGGCTCACCAGCTTGAGCCCAAGGACACTGGCTCATCAGTCATGGCGCATGTGAGAGAGCTGTAGCTCCCCAGTCATAGCACATGTGAGAGAGCAATCAATGAACAACTAAGGGGCCGCAACAAAGAATTGATGCTTTTCATCTCTCTCCCTTCCTGTCTGTCTGTCCCTATCTGTCCCTCTCCCTGTCTCTCTCTGTCTCTGTCACAGAAAAAAAGGTAAAAACTAGATAAGTAGATGATATAAATTATGATATATAATTGAATAAGGAATTCTAGTCTAGCTCTTTGATAATAAATCTAATAAAACAATAGATGAAGTAATTATTTTAAAAAGTCATAGACTTGCAAAGCAGGAAATGATCTTAGAGTTCATCTCCTCAAATCTCACATTATATATATATTAAAAACTGACTCTAGGTAGGTAAAATAATTGACAGTTTCTCAGAGAGGTCTGGCAGGAACTGACCTAGGACTCAGTTCCCTTGATTTCTTCTCATTCTTTCTGTACTATACTGATATATCGCCCTACTTTACCTAATGTTAATGAAGCAGCTTATTTTCACCAAATTATAGAGACTTGATATAACTGTTTTGCACTATTTGTAATTTGGTCAATGTATTAGTTAGAGTTCTACAGAAGAACAGTACCAAAGAGGTTTCTGTTTTACACACCAAAAACACGCGTGCGCACACACACACACTAAGAAGTTGAGTCACACAATTATGGAGGCTGAGAAGTTTTAAGATCTGCAGTTTCACAAGCTGGAGACCAGGAGAACTGGTGGTGTATTTCAGTTCTAAAGCTGGTAGTTTGGAGATCCAGAAAAAAACAGATATGTCATTTTGAGCCAAAGGCAGGAAAAGAAACAAAGAACTGATGTCCCTGGTCAAGCAGACAGGTAGAATTCCCTCTTACTCAGCCTTTTTGTTCTATACAGGTTTTCAATGGATTGATGAGGCCTACTTTCATTAGGGTGGACACTCCGCGCTACTCAACCTAAAGGATTCAAATGTTAATTTCACCCTGAAATGTCCTCACAAACACTCAGAGAATAATGTTTGATCACAGGTCTGATACATAGTAGATCAAAACAAACCAGAACCATTCAGTCTATAATAATACTGGAAAGTTGTTTTGACTATTTTGGCTAGGTAAATTAGAATTAAAAAACAAATTGTAAGATATAGAGATATAACGCTAATGAAATTCTTGTCTATCAAAATCGAGAGCTTTATTAGGTTTGCATAAAAGTGGGTGATTTTCTTGAACTGATCTTTCAACAGTTCTCTTGAATTATTTATCTGAATAATTATTTTATCTTCTAAGAACTCTTTCTTGTACTCATTTGTACTTTTTTCCATAGCACTGTGTTTTATGAAATATTTTCTTTAATCTCTCTAAAGCCTCTGGTTAGGGTGTTCTTTTTATATGAAGTTTTCTTTAGTTTTTTAAAAAAATATTTATGTGAGCTCTGGTAATACCCATTATCTCTGCTTATTTGTTTTGTTCTACTCTTTTATTTTAGAAGATTGATTTTATGTTTGATCATTGTTTATATATTTAAAACTGTGTCATTAAAACTCAATAAGGTTTCTATATACCAAATTATTATATAAAAATAAAACATTGCTCCTATATTCAAACAAGATCTGTGGGAGTACAAGCTTATGACTCATTTTAAAATAGTAATAACAATAACCATATTACATGTTAACATTAAATATTTTAATGAAAAATGCATTAAAATTTGCATGAAAGTACACTGCTTCACATTTTAGCTGAAGTAAAACACTCCTATTTGTTTTATTGTCTAATGTGTTGTGCTACTATATTACAGCTTCTTGGAAACTTTACTGTATACTCAATAGAAACTGAGAGAAAAAGGCAAATAATATTTCATTATTATTTTAAAAGTTAGTTTTGAATCACAGCCTCCCCCTTCAAAAGGGTCTCTACTACCTCAGCAGTCTTGGATGAAATATACTTTGAAAACCATTTGTTTAGAATTTGGACCAAAAAAGGAATTTCTTTCAAAGAGGAGTATTTTATTACTGATATTTCTTAGAAATGCCTTCAAATGATGACAAAAAAAAATCAGATTGACTTTTAATCAGTTTTATTGCTGTAAACAGTTTTATCATTGTTTATAAATAGTCTACCAACAATTCACTGTCTCATTACTTGGGAAGGACCACTCTTACCACCCTAGCATTTGTACACCACTATGAGGCAGAGACCAGACTAGATTCAAACCCTTCTGATGCCCAAAAGCTTCCTATCTTAACTGTCACAGTTTGTTACAAAATTATGTTAATACTAAGGTCTAAAAATGAACACATTCATCCATGGTCATTTAAATTAAACAAACAAGCCAAAAGAAGAGAAACCTAGTTACACAGAAGTAATTCCCATCATAGACTATGGGACCAAGTGGGGAATGAGTTAAAAAAAATCCTGGTAAGGAAAAAAAAAGAAATTTTCAATTATTCTCTGGAATTCAAACAGAAGTTTCAAGCACACTCATACTAAATCAGTTAGAGTCACAGAAAAGTAGGAGGCGTTAAAATCTCTGAAAACTTAAAGAAAATAGTTAATTACCTACCATTCTGAGATAATTACTGCTGTAAATTCAGTTATCCAGCCTCTGTTTTTACAACCTGGTATTTTCCACAGAGAGGAAGAATCTGCTCTTCTCAAGAATTTTATTTTCCCAGGCTCTTGCAGCCTTGTGCCAGCACAGCCCTGACTCGCCAGCCAGATTCCCGGAGGAGAAGCAGGAGCAGAACGGGAGAATCTCCAGTGCACACGCTCCAACAAACTTTCTGGAAGTCCCGTGTGTTTTGTAGTGACAATTAGATTGTGTATTTACTCAACATATTCTAAACATTTTAATTAAGTTAGATTGAAGGAAATTAAGCTAAAACAGATCTGAGGCGCGAGCACTTCTTTCAAAGCGGCTTGAAATGGAAGGTAAATAGGGTTGACGTGCAAGTCCCACAAAAAAGCTAATGAAGGTGAAAAGCAAGAAGTCCAACTAATGCACAGGCAATGAATTTGGAGACCAAAATTATATCTTAGGAAATGAAGAAGAGAAATGGGCAACACATGTTTTAATGGATGGGGAAATAAAAAGAGAAGAAAAATTAAAGGGGATGTAAGTGATATTTAAAGCCCCTAAGTTTACAGAATGTCAGAGCTGGGAGGTGCCGTATTTCTGTGTATAAGACGCACCTTAATTTGGGGGCCTGAATTTTTTTTTTTTGGCAGATATAGAGTCAGAGAGAGGGACAGATAGGAACAGACAGACAGGAAGGGAGAGAGATGAGAAACATCAATTCTTTGTTGTGGCTCCTTAGTTGTTCATTGATTGATTTCTCATATGTGCCTTGACTAGGGGGCTACAGCAGACCGAGTGACCCCTTGCTCAAGCCGGCGACCTTGGGCTCAAGCTGGTGAGCCTTGCTCAAACCAACTGAGCTTATGCTCATGCTGGCGACCTCAGGGTCTCGAATCTGGGTCCTCCACATCCCAGTCCGATGCTCTATCTACTGCACCACCGCCTGTTCAGGCAGGGCCTGAAATTTGGGGGGGAAAAAAATATTACATAAAGTTATTGAACTCAAGTTTTATTCATCATAAAATTCATACAACTCTTCATCCTTGTTAAAATTCCCATCCATTAACTTGTCCTTATCTGTGTCTGATGATGAATCACTGTCTTAATATATTGCCTCGTCCTCAGTTCCATCTATGGCATTTGAAATACCACAACCACTGTGTAAGACACACCCAGTTTTTAGATCCCAAATTTTTTGACAACGGTGTGTCTCATACATGGGGAATACAGTATTTGAGAGACCATCTGACCGTCCTGATCAACCCCATTTTTTTATAAATTGGTTAAACAAGACCCAGAACAGCTAAAGTAATAAGGCTTAATATTTATAATCTGGTTAATTTATCAGATAAATTATAAGACACATAATATCTTTTGGAATCTCCATGTTTTTTGAAGGAATATATATCTGGGGCATTGTTTTGTTACTTTTTCTTTTTGCATAACAATTCTTTAACTACTTTAACATTATGTAATAGATACAACAACAGTGAATGTAATACCACCTTAATCACAACCAAAGCCCAACATAATGACTTGAACTTTATAACTTGGATTAGCTACATTATTAATTACAATTCAAAAACACTGGCTGCTTAATGTTTACAGGCACGATGCTTAACTCTGTAGAGAACCATAAATGAATTCAACGAGGTTCCTGACCTCCAGTGGCTCAGTTATCTAAATAAGATTAATTATAGGCAAAGGGGAAAAAAAAGGCATCTTAAAGGAGCATTGAAAGAATAGGTCATGGAGAGTTTAATTCTGTTTGGAGAGTTTGGGAAACTTTCATAAAATTAAATTGAGAAAGGATCTTGAAGGAATAATAAGACTTTAGAGAGTGTAGATGGGGAAAGTAGGTCATTTCAGATTGAAAGGAATACACACACAAAGGCAGAGAGGTGGGAAAGTCTAGAGTGCATTATAGGAAAGACAAGTACTGTATACTGGCTGTGTGTGGTGGAGGAGAGAGGGTACAATTGGCTCACTGATTGCAATGCTTGCCCATACACAGCCTCTTCTTCGAGGCCACCCATGTATCCTGCCATTACTCAGGACTTTCTCTTAGGTAACCATAATCATTACCATGTGAACTTGTCTCTGAATGCTCATTGGATTAGAGGTCAGCTACCCCACACACCCTAGAAATGCACAGTTTTCAATGGAACATAAAGTTGAATGATATGTAAAAAGTGTAAGATAGAATCTAGGCCATGGCAAATTGAAATCTAAAGGGGAAAAAGCTTCATGTTGATAAACCAAGATGTTTGTCCCCTAATCACAGAATGGTTTGTCCCCAGAGTTACCTCAGCCTTTGTATCCTTTCTATAAACCATCTTGAGTAAACTGACAGGAGTCTCTGGTTTTTGAACCAGAAGAGCCTGACTAATCCAGAGACTTAGAAAGTTAGTGAGAAATTAGTTCACATTCTAGAGTACCTCTTGGAACAAGCCAAATAGTTTAGACTGTGATTTTTATATCAATAGATGATAGTTTAAGAATTACAAAGGGGTATTTTTAAAAGATTACAGAGGTTCTGACTTACTAGATTGGGGAGGACAGTAGAAATTTATCTTTCTCATTGGTTTTCCTAGGGGTTCAGAATCAGAATGTTCATAGATAACAACTTGAAAATTTTTGATACAGATTTTTTTAAAGTAGGGAATCACCATAATAATCTTTTGTTTGAAAATATGCAAAGGAGAAATTAGACCAGAAAATAAGTTATTACAATATTCTGGATGAGAGATAAGTAATGGTGGGAAAAGAATGGCTATTGATAGAATAAATAATGTCATAAGAGTCTTTATTATAATTTAGAACTATATATACTATCTAAGTTTTTCATCTATGATCCCTTTACCTCTCTGTTAATTTCTATGGCTTATCTATTTCAGAGGACTTGAGCATAGCTTTATATATGGACGTAACGGTTAGTACATCTGGCCCCTAGATCAAGCGCTCTAAACAAAACTAGCACGGATGATTGCATAGCAAACTTCTGAAAGATAATGTTTGGCCAGAATGTCGACATTATGATAGTATAAAGTGTTATAACTTAATGCTGAGAAATCATTTATATAATTAAGGAAATCTTAAAAGTCTTTTAAACTAAGGAATGGAAATGGAGGGGGAAGTAGAAATAGTTATAAAATATTTTAAAACTAGTAAAGGGAAAACTAGCAAAAGTAATTGTACATACAGCTTTAATAAGAGTAGAAAACTTTTGCATTTTAGATAGTAATAAACAAAAACATGATACTGATGATTAATGAGTGATGGGAAATTACAACTGGTTATTTACATAGGTCCAAGCTCAGACTCATCACTATTATATTCTTACTTATTAAATGGGTTTTCATGTTGGGATCTTTAATACAAGAAACTGATTTTACTGATTAGCTATTGACTGAAAATGATCTTTGAATTATCAGTATGATTTACCTTTGAATTTTGATTTTAAGAATCCAAATAATTTTCCTTTTTCTCTGAATATATACAAAAACATAGCATCCATCAGCTTGTAAATCAGTTTAATCTAAACAGTAAAAATGGGGACCAGAGAAGTAAGAAAACTTTACAAATTTGAGTAGACTTTTAGTTCTTCAATTACGTCTTTAACAATGAAATGAGAGACACAGGGAAATTCTCCAAAGCCTTTTTGGTTTGAATTAACACTATAATTTCTCACTCTTCTTTCCACCAGTCTATGTTATCTGTATTACAAATAAGAAACTGAGTAACTGGGTTCAGATATGCTCTTGAAAGTTTCATGTAATAGTCAATCGGCACAGACTTCTAATTGACTGTGTGTGACATACAATTAAAGGTATAAGGGAAAAAAGATCCATTTGCTGAAGGAGACATTAAGGAATAATTTAGTGTCAGTATTCTGGCTAATAGAAATGTAGTTATCTTCATAGCAAATATTAGCACATATGTCTTATGACGCAATGATTCTAAGAGCTAGTACTTGGGAGACTGATTGAGAGAAACTTTTAGTTTAAGAGCTTCTCACAAATGTAAAAAGTAAAATTTGACATATCTACCTATGATAAAAGTGAGAAAATGTTTGAACTTTTTATTAACTGACCCCTAAGTGGCCTGGAATAACTGAATGATAGCATAAAACACCTCCTTTTTAGAAAGAAGACTGAATTACAGAGTTCTTAGCAGTGAAGATTTTGTCCTCTACCCAAACAGCTGTATATGGTAGGATGGCAGAGCAGGGCTTCACCCATTTGTTGTGGAAAAGCTGGTCAGCTCTTGTGGAGGGAAAGAGAAAGGAAGAGATCAGGAAGAGGAAGGCAGTGAACAGAATGAACGAAAATTAGTACAGAGAAGATGCTTATTAATCATTTGCCTACCATGGGCTTCTATCTGGGCAAGACAAAAAGGGCTTCATTTAATGAGATTTATCTTTGGTGTTTATGAAGTGGGAGTTCATCTGACATTGTTTAAACAGACAACCTCAGAATGCAAGGGTTTAAAGCTGTTGCATTACTAAAGTGTTCAAAGAATCTCATAACAAATACATTCTACATACACTACCTAAATCCTTTTTAAAGGGCATCTTACATTAATCCCTTAGCTGGGGTTCTGCATTTTATAGCATCATTTATCATTTAATGTAACATTAGTTTTGCGGATAAAAGCATAGCAGAAAACCTGCACCAAATGTTAAAGCATTAATGACTTGAGCAAAAAGGAAACACTTTGAAAGACCAGCCAGTGCTCTAGTTCTTTCCTCTAGGTTATAATCACAGATGCAGGAAGCAATTGCTGCTATATAAATAATATGGCAGTGTGATTAATGTTGGCAAGACCAGGCTTATTTGTGATGCTAAAGGGTAAATAACAAAAGGTTTGACAAACTGACTCAACAGAGAAATGTGTATTTATGTGTGTTGAAAGGGAGGGGGAGTGATGAGACCAAACAGTTCTTTGCTGCTGGTGTAGATTTTCTGCAGGAAAAATATAGGGGTGGAAATGAGATCTAGAGTGTGCAGAGTGGAAATACCAGGGCTTCCCTCCCACTATACCTGAAGCTGTAGATGCTGCTGAAGAAGGGGTGTGGATGTGAGTGTGGGAGAGCTGAAAGGAATTGCAAACTCCACTTGGGAGGGGAGTATCCCAATTTTTGTGAAATCCAGTTCCCCACATTGTTTCAGCAACTCCTTTTTGCTTGCCTAAAATGTATTCGACTCTTTCCCTCACTAAACATGGTCTTGGGAAGTGTAAGGTATTTTCACTGCCGAGGAAAAAAGAAGGGCGTAGCCATGAAGTGTGGAACAGCAAAAGCTTTATTTAGTAGAGCGCTTCCCAGACAATGTACTCTGGCCTGTGAGACAGGGGCCAGAAAAGTCGCGTGGATTTTCCCGCGTGGGGGTAATTTATAGGGCCATTAGGGTAGTCGAGTTGATATGATGTGGCGAAATTTCATGGGCTAAAAGACAGTCGTTCTTTTTCAAAGGGCTTCTAGGAAGTTTCTTTTGGCGCACATGGGTGCGGGCAGTTCCAGCCAAGGTTGCCTGGCCTGGTTCCTTCCCCCATTGCTAACCGATCTCACAGGAAGGACATCTTTTTTTAAAATGACTTTGTCCACATTTAAGGTGTGGACCAGAGGTGGGGATAGTGAGGATGGGGGAGGGGGGTAGATAAACTCTTTAACTTTTTCACACATTAATCTTTTATAGATTTGCTTTGTTTCTATTAATATAGCTAATAATTTAAAAAATGATATCAAAAGGCTGAGTCTGTGGGCATATTTTTCAGCCTCTATAGGCATCCCCAAACTACGGCCCGCGGGCTGCATGTAGCTGCCTGAGGCCATTTATCCGGCCCCCTGCGGCACTTCCGGAAGGAGTACCTCTTTCATTGGTGGTCAGTGAGAGGAGCACTGTATGTGGCGGCCCTCCAACGGTCTGAGGAACAGTGAACTGGACCCCTGTGTAAAAAGTTTGGGGACCCCTGTTAGAATTTTCCAAAAGTAAAGCCATCTAGAAACATATCAGCACCCTCAATGTCACACTACTTAGTGACAAAGATTTTTCTCTGCTGAGTCTTCTTTATGCCTAAGCCTTACCTTTAGCCTATAAAGACTTGAAAAAAAACTCTACCATAGTTTCTAACAGCTTAAGTTGCATCCCTAGGATGACCCTAAGCTGTTATAAGAACTTGCTTGAGAAAATTCAAGACTTCCAAAAGAATTTACTGTTTGTCTCAGCCAGCAGCTGAATAGGATGCTTGTCTTTCAGCCTTTGTGGGAAACCAGGAGCCTAAATTGGATAAAGTGCCAGTTAACAAACTGATGAATTTCACAGGGACCAGCCCTCCCCCTCTTACTACTTTTGTAGTTTTTCACTTCCCTAACTCTACTGAGCCCTTGCTCACTCCCTTTCTTATTCCGTTCTTCTCCCTTTAACTGCTCAATCACCTTTATACAAATCACAGTTTAATTTAGTTCATGCTGGATTCTTTTTCCCTATTGCAATAGTATACTGCTGAATAAAATCTGTCCTTACCACTTTAACTGGTATCTGGCTTTATCTTTGACATTAGACAACTGCTCTCCTCATTTTAAGGTGAAAAACTTCTAGACATCCTTTTGGTTCAAAGGATAAAGTACAAGCACGTTTCTCATCCTGCATTTTATATAGTCCCTGGTGGGCATTCTCCATCTGCCCCACCTCTTCTTTTGTCTTCAGGGCCCATCTGGCTTTTGTTTTCATCTCAAACACAGCAGATGACATTCTCTGCCAGTGAGTCCTATTTTGGGCTCTCTTGGTTGAACAGCATAAGCTAAGCCATGTTCCCAAATTTACTGCCAGTTTTAAAACAATAAAATTCTGGTACTTATTATTTCCCACTGACCTAGGGCAGAGTCTAAGATGACTGACTTCAATTTTCTGCAAGGATTTGAAAGCCTTTTTCAAATTTATTACTTCATGGCTTATAGGTCTTGAAAGAGTTCTTGCTTACTGAATCAGGAGTCTTCTCCATCACAACTATCATTGAACCTGATGAGGTGGGTCAAGCTTAGCCTTGTGTTTAGTTTTTTCAGCCTCCCATTCTGTGTAGCAGAAGTTGAGTGATTCCTACTGGCTAATTCAGGTGAGAATGGATCCTCATCAAAGGCAGCTCTAGGCAGTTAATTTGTCCTAACTGTTGTATTTGAATTAGAGCTTTACTACTCAGCAGAGTACCATCAGCATCTGCAATACACCAAAGCTTTTTAGAGATACAGAATCTCACATCCTATCCCAGACCTAATTAATCAAAGTCTGCATTTAAAAAAAATTCCCAAGTGATTAAGTGTATTTGAAAGTTTAAGAAGTATTGCCATTTATAATACTCTGACTCAAGTTTTATCCTGGAATCTTCATTATAATTCTTGAATCTTTGTCTTCTAAACATGTACGGGGGGCTGTGAATATAGACCTTTTTTTTCTCTTTGCAAACTCTTTCTACATAGATTATAGTTCTGCTCAGTGACCTGACACCCATCACAGAGTTGCCTCTCTTGTCTGCCTACTGGGACTCTGAGCATCTATCACTCATGTTCCATTTCCACCTCCTAGAATGCAAGGCTTATGTTTGCAGGCTGGCCATTCACTAACCTGCTCAATACCTGCTATATCTTGGTTAAGACATCTAGTTTTAGGTCAGCCTGTCCTCATTAGCTCTGTACTGTAGATATAAACTTTTTGTGCCCATAAGATCAAGAGCACTAAGACCAAATGAACAACAGTGGAGATTGGGGAATATTGTAAATGGAGATTGAGGAACATGAACTTGAAGGCAGAAAACATGAGATTTAGCTCCATCTAGTAACAAACATGATTTCACCTACATCTGGTTTGTCATGGGATTTGTATCATAATGTTAATAAAAACACTTGCTAAAAACAAGCACTAAAACACTATTGACCAAGAGATGATTATGAAAGCAAATTACTTTTCCAGTTGCATCCCTCTTACAGATATATATTAGAGAAGATTTACTGACCATGATAAATAATGGAGGAGAATTTAAGGGGGAAATGGGGCGAGGGGAGGAGTCATTCATATTGAATGGAATTATTATTGCATAATTTTTTTCTTTTAATTTTTGTTTAGATTGTTGTATGTGTTGAAAACTTTTTGACATTTCCTCAAAAAAGCATAAGGAAGGGGTAAAAAGCTTAATAGAAACTCCTTAGTTTGGCATTCAAGAACGTCTAAGATGTGGTCGTAACATTCCTACTTTTCCACATTTCCCGCTGTGTTCCTACGTTCACCATTAGGTTATCCTGCCCCACATAATTATTCTTTCACCTACTCACCTTCCCTGGACACACTCTGAGCTGTTGTTGCCTTGTCTCTCAACTTAGAATGCTTTCTTCTACTTCCAACTGTTTGTGGAAAGATAATTTTTTTGTTCATAAGCCCCCAAATTCATATTTCTTTACTATGCTAAATCAAATATATCTGGATTTGCCTCTACCCAGGAATACTGGCAGGAAAATTTATCTCAGGACCATGTTAGAACATGGAAGATTTATGTAATCCAGAAAACTTGGGAAAATGTTTTCTGGGCCTTAGTTATTCAGGAGTAAAGATATAGAAAATGCCTTTTTATAAATGCAAAGTTTCTTGATTTTTAAAAGGTTCAAAAATAATTTTAAATGTCTAAACAATTTTCATGGAACAGTCAAAAGATATCTGCGGCCAAACTCAGTCCACAGCCTGAAACTTGGTGATTTCTGTCGTAGAGTTTAGGATACAAAGTCTTACTTATCTACTTAGAATGATGAGGTGGCTTTACCCAAGGCATGTATATGTGATAGCTCATTTTTGGTTATGGGCTGATAATGTCTGCTTGTAGCTTTCATAAATCCACCTCAAAGTGCCTGTGGTTATATATACTGCACGAGAAACTTATGTGGGCATGGGAAACTGAAAAACTGAATCATGCCAGGAGTTGTTTTGTAGCTCACATCTCCTTTATTTATTTCTCCCTCATTTGACTTACTTTGCTTTTCAACCTGAATTGACCAGATTTACAGTTTTGTGGAGGCACAGACTATGTCTGATCCTTGGGTACTGTTAAGAAAAAACAAGGTTGAGAGAGTGAATTCTTTATATTTATGAATCTTTCTAAAAATTCATCAAAGATTTCACTTTCACCAGGAGAAATCAGCTGAGACAGGCAGTGCCCACAATTTCTGACTGAGAAAATAGTAAACTTTCTCTCCTTTGGGGAGAGTTGTAAAATTTTAGGAACTTGTCTTAAAATATAAATCTTCTGAAGACTCGGCTTTCATTTAGTTTTGTTAAATTACAGTGTTTAGGATCACTTTATACAGATCTTTGTGGTTCTTTATTTTATACCGATGCAATTGTTATTCCTTCCAGCATCTGTTACTTGAAAGTTTAATGAATCTTCCCCCATTTGTCTTTATCCAGGAGCAGAAACATTGAACCAAATTAGAGACAGTTGGGTTCCTGTGTCCCTTCATGAGTCTTCCTTCCAAGTTGAGATGGGTACTTTATAAACTCCTAAAGGCTAGAACTGTCCAAAAAATTTTCCCTAAGGTTTATAAGTCAATGTCACTCTCAGGTATATGATATTTCTTCCCCTTCTCTTTTAATTTTGAAATGATTTCACAGTATCAAAAACAGGGGGAGCCCTGGCCAGTTGGCTCAGTGGTAGAGTGTCAGCCTGGCGTGTGGAAGTCCCGGGTTTGATTCCTGGTCAGGGCACACAGGAGAAGCGTCCATCTGCTTCTCTACCTGCTCCCATCTCCCTTTTCTCTACCTCTTTTCCCCTCCTGCAGGCAAGGCTCCATTGGAGCAACTTGACCTGGGCACTGAGGGTGGCTCCATGGCTTTGCCTCAGGCACTAAAAAATGACTCTAGTTGCAAAGGAGCAGTGGTCCCACATGGGCAGACCATTGCCCCCTCGTGGGCTTGTGGGGTGGATCCCAGTCAGGCACATGCAGGAGTCTGTCTCTCTGCCTCTGCTTCTCACTTAAGAAAAATAAAACACACACACACACACACACACACACGCTTAGAAAGGACAGATATTTGAAACCAAAATTGAATATGCATTTTCAATAACTCAAATTATTTCTCAGTCTTTCCTTAGGATTGGTTGCTAGACCTGTCTTTAACAATCTTCCCTCCTTGCTCCATCAAGTCAATTGGGATGACCCTGAGATGGAATTACTGAAAGTTATCTGTTCCAAAATATAATATAAATGTTATTTGTTTAGTGATTGAGAGCTTTGCCCTCTCTCTTACTTTGTTGAAATGTATCACAAATTTAATTCCATTGGTATAGCAGTCTGAGCCTAGTCAAGAGATAGAAACCACTTATATTAAAGAGGGGAAGATGGGTATAAATAATTGTTAACCATGATAAAAGAGTAACTGTAAGATAAAAGGATGCTCTACAAGGACCTTGAGGCTGGTGGAGTGCCCAAGAAAGCACAAACCTAGAAAAGGTTCAGACCTCAACGGAAAGGTGAGGTTCAGCCACAGTGTGACAGAGATGGCTGAAATGGTTTGGAGTTACAACGCAAATAATAGAGAATCTTCTGAGTACAAGTGAACTGCAAGGGGTCAACCACCTGTGGTGTAAAAGACCAGTAGGAGGTCTGGTGGTGGTGGTGGTGGAGGCAGGGGCAGCGCTGGAATGCTTACAGATGAAATCACTGCTGTGTATGTGACTCTGGGCCATGGTTGGTTAGGGCTCACCCAGCATCTGGACAGAAGACTACAGGAAAGTTATCATCAGGCAGAAGCTGCAAGATCCTAGGGACTGCATTCGGGGTTCATATCAGGGGCAGGCTCCATCAGATGTTCTTAAACGCTTCTCTCAAACATGATAGAACCCTTGTGTGCAGAGGAAGCCTCTTCCTTCTCCAATGTCTTTCCAGCGCCCTCTACTGAGAAAGCTTGGTGCTTACTTTTCTCCAAATCTCTTTATTATTTTAAAGATATTTTTCTGAGCAAAGAAATACATGCTGTTGTAGTTATCTTATTTTAAGGAGAAATGATTTTTAAAATTCCATTCTTTATCACACAACATGTATTGAAGGATGCATTTGGAGCAGAAAAACAGTAAATTGTTAGCTAATAATTTTGTTGTAACTCAGCTGTGATAAATGAAAAACTTCTCTATATTTAAGAATCAGACAATTAGGATTAAAATACTAACATTACTAAGACTTCTTAATTACATTTATGTGATTTGAGGACTATACATGTTGCTTTCCTGAGCTTTAGGCTTTTGTTTGTTTGTTTGCCTGTAAAATATGAATGCAGCCTTCCTCAAAGGAGTGTTGGGAGAACCAAATGTGATCATGTAAGTGAGAGTATCTGGTACTGAACATGTAGATGCATTTTATTTATTTTATGTTTTTTGCAGTTTCTTATAAATTGGATGTCAATAGTTACTTTTGGGGAAATAGCACCTGGTAGGTTAAAATTAAAAATCAAAACCAAAACCAAATCCCAAACTAACAAACAAAACCCAGTTTTTAATTTGGTTTATTTCCATGGTTAGTGAGTGTAATAATAAGAGCGATGTATCAAGTTTAACAGGAGGGATATAGGGGAGACTTTTATGTAATATGTCTATTTTGTTTTGTGTACAAAACCTTTTGTAATCTGACCTGAATATAATCCCTAATTTAGGAAATTTTTACAGGTTTCCTGTAAAAAGGAGTCCTTTCATCATTAGCATGTCATGTTCAGGTTCTTTGTGGAGTAACTGTTTGAAGCCTTTTCTCAAAGGCACTTACCCTTAATTGTTTAATGCACTTAATTGTTTAATCCCCCACACTGTTTTAGCTCTAGTGTTGCTCTGCCTTTCTCAGAGGAGAGAGCACAGTACAAGATGCTGGTTGCTAAGCAGTGCCTATTTTTACTCCACTCGAGCAGATCAGAGGCCCACTTGGTGAGATTCTACCACCAAGGCTAATTACTGAGTCCACTGTTTGCCATCCAAGATAAGGGTGTAAAACTGTGACCAAAGAGCTGCCCAAGGGATGTATTAAAAAATCAGAAACATATTAATTCATCAAGTATTTATTGAGCTCTTCATATGGTTTATGGCTCTGTATTAGGCATTTGGAATAAATTATTGAGCTGGACAGATTTGATCCCTGATTTCACAGTTTATAGATCAGATGGAGAGACAGACTAGCAAAGCACTGAAATGACAAACTGTGATAACAAACATGTTGCAGAGACAGAATAATAAATAGAGAGGGAGTTCGGTTTAAATAGAGAGCAAAGAGGAAGGCTTTCTGAGGTCCAGGTGCAAAGACCATGAAGGTGCCAATCATGTGGAATGTATCCCAGGCAGAAAGAACAGCTTGTACAAATGCCCTAGAAGAGAGAGTGTCAGGGTGGGAGGGTGGGAAAGAAGTGGAGACTGGGGAAGGGAAAGAAAGAACTTACCATGAGGAACTGAGAAAAGCCCAATGTTACTGGAGTTCAGTGACTATGGAGATGAGGATGAAGTTATAGACAGGATTTGGATTTTAGCTAACATGAATGAATGGAAAGGCTTGGAAGGGCTTTATGCAGTGAATGATTTGATTCATTTACATTTTTAAAAATCATATTCATTTTCAGGAGGGGAACTGGAAGTAGAAAGACCAGAATGAGGCAGGAAGTTCATTTAGAAGACTATGGCAAAAGCCCAGGAGAAATAACGGTAGACATTTGATAAAAGGAATAATAGTGAAAACAGCAAAGGCAAATCTGAAATATGTGTAAGAGGTAGAAAAAAAGAAACTTAGTGATAAAATTTTCATTATTTATCACAAACCTGCTCCTTGGCAATCTTTCCAGATTTATTCAATGGCCACTGCATCCTTGTTATTCTCTGAAATCTTTCCCTCATTCCCTTTATTTGAACACTCAGCAATCTGTTAGCTCTACATTCAGAATGAATCCAGAATTAACCACTTTTCCTCAGTTCAACCTCTATATGTCTAGCCCAAGCCACAATCATCTGTCACTTATTGCAATAGTCTTGCCTGTTTCTATGTTTCTTTCTGCAATCTATAATCTGCACAACACTCAGAGAGATCCCATTAAAAAATGCTGGTTCGGATGACGTCAGAGTAATGGCGGGGTAGGAAGCGATACCGATAAATCTCCCCCAAAACTCAACAAGATCTTCAACCAGAAACAGAAAAACCTATACTTGGAGCCTCCAGATGCTTCGCAATACACCCAAAGGTATGGTCGAGTGAAAAATTGGCTAAATATATAACCAAACCCCAAAGGAAATAGGGAGTAAGAAATGCTCCGCCTTCCTCACTAACCTAAACAGGGCGGCTTTCTCTGGTAACTGTGAATATAGAAACTGAGGCGGGCAAAGGGGGTGAATAGATCCAGGCCATGGCACAAACGGCCGAACCAGGCTGTGGCATGGAGATCCAAGCCGAGGAAACACTAATCTTGTGGCAACCCGGGCAATACAAGCTAACAAACCCAAACAAAGAAAGACAAGCGGGGCGGCCATTTTACCCAGTCTCCTGGTCGGCGTGTGCGCAGTTAGTGGGCGAGAGATTTCTTCCTAAGCCCCGGAAGTGGGTGCCCGTGTTACCCCACAGAGAGGCAGAGTCAGAGGCCTTTCTGTGGGCCGAGGGCAGAGTCTCTGGGCAGCCCCAGCACCCTGGGAAAGCCACGCATGGGAGGGAGTGAGAACTAATTCCAACGGTGGAGATTTTCCATGCTGAAGGGGTTTCACTCAGAGGGAAACGCGGCCGGCCTCATATCCTGGTCTGCGCGCGCAGCTAGTGAGTGAGAGATTCCTCCGAGTGCCTCGGCAGTGCGCGCCCCTGTTATCGCACAGAGGGGCAGAGTCAGGGGCCTTTGTGTGGGCCAAAGCAGAATCTCGGGCCGCCCCAGCGCCTTGCAAAAGCCGCGCACGGGGACGAAGCGAAACTCAATTCCAACGCTGAAACTTTTCCCTGCGGTTGGGGGTTTCACTCAGAGCATGAAACTGTTGGCCAGATATCCTGGTCTGCGCACGCAGACAGTGAGTGAGAGTTTCCTCCAAGCACCCCGGAAGTGGGCGCCCACCTGTGTTACCGGACAGAGTGGCAGAGCCAGAGGTCTTTGAGTGGACGGAAAGCCTGCCTGATTATGCTAGCAGCTCTGACTGACTGAGCCTTACCCAGAGCCCTGTGCTGAGTGGAAATAGAGTGGGGAGTTGCCAGCTCTTTGAGCCTCTTACTATCCAGGCAGAGGCAGCAGCAACCCCATAGCTGGATTATCAGGCTACTAATTGAGGAAGGAAAGACTAGGAGAAAGGCTCCAGGAACATGGACTCTTTCACTGTCGGAGCCTATAAATGCTAATGAGCCTCGACTGCCAACGAGACTAAAGCACAATACATGACATTGCCATAGAGACTTATCAACTGCAAACCTCTACCTGAGCATGCCAAAGGGGCAGAACCCGGGGTACAGAGTCACTGCATAGGAAGAGGGAGAGAAAAGAAAAAACAAGAAGATAACCTCTCAAAATCAAGAATAATCTGCAGACTTTATAACCTATCCCATTTTATTATATTTGTTTGTTTGTTTCTCTTATCTTCATTCTTGATACTTTTTTTCCTCCTCCAATTTGGCCGATTAACTCTCTGCCGCTCTTACTCTCTCCTCTCCTTGAACTACACTACCCATAAGTGTTACATCTCCCATTATCTTTTCTCTTCTCTTCCTTTCTCTCTATGAGGGTTGCACTCCAAAACCCTTAACTCTCTCTCTCTCTCTCTCCTTTCTTTTTTCTTCTTTTAGTGGTTCCCTCTTTTTTTCTATCTCTCTCTTTCTTTTCTCCCTCTATATTAGTTTCTTCCTTTCTCCTTTACATCTCCTCTCATTCAAACCTCAATAACAAACAAATTATCTTATCTGGGACTCAAGCTTATGTTTGCGGCATTTTGGGGGGTTTTTACTTCACCTTTTTAACTCACTAGCAGTGCTCCCATCCCTGGCTCTCCATTTTATCTAGTTCTTGTTCCACTAAATACAATAGTAATTTTTTAATTTGTCCCCCCATTTTTCCATTTTCCTCTTATTCCTCTCATCATAACTCTTAGACAACCAACACCTAAAAGCAAATCATTTTATTCTTGACCCAAATTTTTTCCTTATTTGCTTTTTGTGGGTCCATACGCTCTTTTTTGTTCTTTTTTTTCTTTCTTTCTTCTTTCTTTTTTTTTTTTTTTTTTTTTGCCCCTTTATTACTTTTCCCCACTTCAGGCCCTCCATCACAGGCATTGTTTGTTATAATTCACAGTTCACCACAAGATTTTCTCAAGAAAGAGGGGAGAGGAGAGGAGAGGAAAAAAGGAGGGGGAGAATAATTTCCTTTTTAAAAAATTTTTATTTTATTTTATTTTTCTTTATTTCATTATTAATTTTTTTAAAAAAACTTTTCGATTTTTTTTATTATTTTTTTAACGTTTTATTCTTTATTAAATCTCATTAATACTATCAACAAAACCACCCTCAGATGCCATTAAGGAAGAGAAAATCAAATATCATGTATACAAAAGAAAGAGAGGTAACACAGCTAGATGAGGAAAAATCTATGGAGAAAAAATTTAATATATTGGAAACCTTGGAGCTAAATGACAGAGAATTCAAGATAGAAATACTAAAAATCCCCCGAGATATACAAGAAAACACAGAAAGGCAATTTAGGGAGCTCAGAAAACAACTCAATGAACACAAAGAATATATGTCCAAGGAAATTGAAACTATAAAAACAAATCAAACAGAGATGAAAAACTCAATTCACGAGCTGAAAAATGAAGTAACAAGCTTAGCTAATAGAACAGGTCAGATAGAAGAGAGGATTAGTGAAATAGAAGACAAGCAAATTGAGGCACAACAGACAGAAGAAGAAAGAGACTCAAAAATTAAAAAAAATGAGATAGCCCTACAAGAATTGTCTGACTCCATCAAAAAGAATAACATAAGAATAATAGGTATATCAGAGGGAGAAGAGAGAGAAAATGGAATGGAGAACATACTCAAACAAATAATAGATGAGAACTTCCCAAGCCTGTGGAAAGAACTAAAGCCTCAAGTTCAAGAAGCAAACAGAACTCCAAGTTTTCTTAACCCCAACAAACCTACTCCAAGGCATATCATAATGAAATTGACACAAACCAACAGCAAAGAAAAAAATTCTCAAGGCAGCCAGGGAAAAGAAGAATACAACATATAAATGAAGGCCCATTAGATTATCATCAGATTTCTCAGCAGAAACTCTACAAGCTAGAAGAGAGTGGACCTCAATATTTAAATTCCTGAAAGAGAGGAACTTTCAGCCATGAATACTATACCCATCAAAGCTATCCTTCAAATATGAAGGAGAAATAAAAACATTCACAGATACAGAAAAGATGAGGGAATTTATCATCAGAAAACCCCCACTCCAGGAATTACTAAAGGGGGTTCTCCAATCAGATACAAAGAACAAAAAAAAAACAAAAAACAGAGCCACAAGTAAAAGCTCCAAGAAGAACACAATAAAACCAAATTTAAACTGTGACAACAACAAAAAGAAAGAGGGGGAGAAGATGGAGATTAACAGTAGCAAAGGACGATGGAGTGCAAAAGTACTCACAAAATAGTTCGCTACAATGAACAAGGTAGGGACCCTTTTCATTACTCAAAGGTAACCACCATTGAAAAAACCACCACAGAAGCACATGAGATAAAAAAGATAGCAACAGAGGTAAGATGTATGGAATACAACCAAATAAAAACAAAAGATAGAAAAACGAAAGAGAAGGATCAAACAAGACACAAAACTAACAGAAAGCAAGATATAAAATGGCAATAGGGAACTCACAAGTATCAATAATTACACTAAATATAAACGGATTAAACTCACCAATAAAAAGGCACAGAGTAGCAGAATGGATTAAAAAAGAAAATCCAACTGTATGCTGCCTACAGGAAACTCATCTAAGTAACAAGGATAAAAACAAATTCAAAGTGAAAGGCTGGAAAACAATACTCCAAGCAAATAACATAAAAAAAAAGCAGGTGTAGCAATACTCATATCGGATAATCCTGACTACAAAACAGGAAAAGTACTCAGAGACAAAAATGGCCATTTCATAATGGCTAAGGGGACACTGAATCAAGAAGACATAACAATTCTTAATATATATGCACCAAACCAAGGAGCACCAAAATATATAAGACAGCTACTTATTGATCTTAAAACAAAAACTGACAAAAACACAATCATGCTTGGAGACCTCAATACACCGCTGACGGCTCTAGATCGGTCATCCAAACAGAGAATCAATAAAGACATAGTGGCCTTAAACAAAACACTAGAGCACCTGGATATGATAGACATCTACAGGACATTTCATCCCAAAGTGACTGAGTATACATTTTTCTCCAGTGTACATGGATCATTCTCAAGAATTGACCATATGTTGGGCCACAAAAACAACATCAGCAAATTCAGAAAAATTGAAGTTGTACCAAGCATATTTTCTGATCATAAAGCCTTGAAACTAGAATTCAACTGCAGAAAAGAGGGGGAAAAACCCACAAAAATGTGGAAACTAAACAACATACTTCTAAAAAATGAATGGGTCAAAGAAGAAATAAGCACAGAGATCAAAAGATATATACAGACTAATGAAAATGACAATACGACATATCAGAATCTATGGGATGCAGCAAAAGCAGTGATAAGAGGGAAGTTCATATCACTTCAGGCATATATGAACAAACAAGAGAGAGCCCAAGTGAACTACTTAACTTCACACCTTAAGGAACTAGAAAAAGAAGAACAAAGACAACCCAAAACCAGCCGAAGAAAGGAGATAATAAAAATCAGAGCAGAAATAAATGAATTAGAGAACAGAAAAACTATAGAAAAAATTAATAGAACAAGGAGCTGGTTCTTTGAAAAGATCAACAAAATTGACAAACCCTTGGCAAGACTTACCAAGGAAAAAAGAGAAAGAACTCATATAAACAAAATCCAAAATGAAAGAGGAGAAATCACCACGGACACCGTAGGTATACAAAAAATTATTGTAGAATACTATGAAAAACTTTATGCCACTAAATTCAACAACCTAGAAGAAATGGATAAATTCCTAGAACAATACAACCTTCCTAGACTGAGTCAAGAAGAAGCAGAAAGCCTAAACAGACCTATCAGTAGAGAAGAAATAGAAAAAAACATTAAAAACCTCCCCAAAAATAAAAGTCCAGGCCCTGACGCCTATACCAGCGAATTTTATCAAACATTCAAAGAAGACTTGGTTCCTATTCTACTCAAAGTCTTCCAAAAAATTGAAGAAGAAGCAATACTTCCAAACACATTTTATGAGGCCAACATAACCCTCATCCCAAAACCAGGCAAGGATGGCACAAAAAAAGAAAACTACAGACCAATATCTCTAATGAATACAGATGCTAAAATACTAAACAAAATACTAGCAAATCGAATACAACAACATATTAAAAAAATAATACATCATGATCAAGTGGGATTCATCCCAGAATCTCAAGGATGGTTCAACATACGTAAAACGGTTAACGTAATACACCATATCAACAAAACAAAGAACAAAAACCACATGATCTTATCAATAGATGCAGAAAAGGCTTTTGATAAAATACAACACAATTTTATGTTTAAGACTCTCAACAAAATGGGTATAGAAGGAAAATATCTCAACATGATAAAGGCCATATATGATAAACCATCAGCTAACATCATATTAAATGGCACAAAACTGAAGGCTTTCCCCCTTAAATCAGGAACAAGACAGGGTTGTCCACTCTCTCCACTCTTATTTAATGTGGTACTAGAGGTTCTAGCCAGAGCAATCAGACAAGACAAAGAAATAAAAGGCATCCATATCGGAAAAGAAGAAGTAAAGGTATCACTTTTTGCAGATGATATGATCCTATACATCGAAAACCCCAAAGAATCCACAAAAAGACTACTAGAAACAATAAGCCAATACAGTAAGGTCACAGGATACAAAATTAACATACAGAAGTCAATAGCCTTTCTATATGCCAACAATGAAACAACTGAGAAGAAACTCAAAAGAATAAACCCCTTCACGATTGCAACAAAAAAAATAAAATACTTAGGAATAAACATAACAAAGAATGTAAAGGACTTATATAATGAAAACTATAAACCATTGTTAAGGGAAATTGAAAAAGATATAATGAGATGGAAGAATATACCTTGTTCTTGGTTAGGAAGAATAAATATAATCAAGATGGCTATATTACCCAAAGCAATATACAAATTTAATGCAATTCCCATCAAACTTCCAATGACATTTTTTAAAGAAATAGAGCAAAAAATCATCAGATTTATATGGAACTATAAAAAACCCCGAATAGCCAAAGCAATCCTAAAGAAAAAGAATGAAGCTGGGGGCATTACAATACCTGACTTCAAACTCTATTATAGGGCCACAACAATCAAAACAGCATGGTATTGGCAGAAAAATAGACACTCAGACCAATGGAACAGAATAGAAAGTCCAGAAATAAAACCACATATATATAGTCAAATAATTTTTGATAAAGGGGCCAACAACACACAATGGAGAAAAGAAAGCCTCTTCAATAAATGGTGCTGGGAAAACTGGAAAGCCACATGCAAAAGAATGAAACTGGACTACAGTCTCTCCCCCTGTACAAAAATTAACTCAAAATGGATCAAAGATCTAAACATAAGACCTGAAACAATTAAGTACATAGAAGAAGACATAGGTACTCAACTCATGGGCCTGGGTTTTAAAGAGCATTTTATGAATTTGACTCCACAGGCAAGAGAAGTGAAGGCAAAAATTAATGAATGGGACTACATCAGCCTAAGAAGTTTTTGCTCAGCAAGAGAAACTGATAACAAAATAAACAGAAAGCCAACTAAATGGGAAATGATATTTTCAAACAACAGCTCAGATAAGGGCCTAATATCCAAAATATACAAAGAACTCATAAAACTCAACAACAAACAAACAAATAATCCAATAAAAAAATGGGAAGAGGATATGAATAGACACTTATCCCAGGAAGAAATACAAATGGCCAACAGATATATGAAAAGATGCTCATCTTCTTTAGCTATTAGAGAAATGCAAATCAAAACAGCAATGAGATACCACCTCATACCTGTTCGATTAGCTGTCATTAGCAAGACTGGTAATAGCAAATGTTGGAGAGGCTGTGGAGAAAAAGGAACCCTCATCCACTGTTGGTGGGAATGTAAAGTAGTACAACCATTATGGAAGAAAGTATGGTGGTTCCTCAAAAAACTGAAAATAGAACTACCTTATGACCCAGCAATCCCTCTACTGGGTATATATCCCAAAAACTTAGAAACATTGATACGTAAAGACACATGCAGCCCCATGTTTATTGCAGCATTGTTCACAGTGGCCAGGACATGGAAACAACCAAAAAGCCCATCAATAGATGACTGGATAAAGAAGATGTGGCACATATACACTATGGAATACTACTCAGCCATAAGAAATGATGACATCGGAACATTTACAGCAAAATGGTGGGATCTTGATAACATGATACGAAGCGAAATAAGTAAATCAGAAAAAAACAGGAACTGCATTATTCCATACGTAGGTGGGACATAATAGTGAAACTAAGAGACATTGATAAGAGTGTGGTGGTTACGGGGGGGGGGGAGGGGGGAATGGGAGAGGGAAAGGGGGTGGGGAGGGGCACAAAGAAAACAAGATAGAAGGTGACAGAGGACAATCTGACTTTGGGTGGTGGGTATGCAACATAATTGAACGACTAGATAACCTGGACTTGTTATCTTTGAATATATGTATCCTGATTTATTGATGTCACCCCATTAAAAAAATAAAATTATAAAAAAAAATGCTGGTTCGATCCCCAGTCAGGGCACATATAGGAACAGATCACTATTCCTCTCTCTCTCTCTCTCTCTTTCTCTCTCTCACTAAAATCAAGTAAACAAACAAATAAATAAATTGATCAGATCATGCTAATTTTCTATTCAAAATCTACTAGCAGCTTCCTATCACACATTGAGTAAAATATAAATACATTACGATGGCCAAAGGACCCTGCATGATCAGGTCAACAACTATATCTCTTACTTTTGTTTCTACTATATTACAGCTATACTGGTTTCCTTGCTACAGGCAGTCCCTGAGTTATGAACGAGATAGGTTCTGTAGGTTTGTTCTTAAGTTGAATTTATATGTAAATTGGAATAGGTACATTTACCTATTAAATGCAACTTAGACAGATTTTTGTCTTAACATAGTATTTATTTTTACCTTTCTGTGAATATAAAAACATTTTCAAATATGACTTTAAACAACCTTGGATGATGCAGAAGATGATGGACTTGTTGGAGAGGCTGGGACTGGCGTACAGAGTCAGGGTTTGATTCTGATGCTGGAATCAGTTTCTTGAAGGAGGCATCAAGGGAGGTTTGTACAGAGCTTTTCTCTTTCTCATCATAAATGGCCCTGTAGCATCTCAGACCTTTGGTAACTGTAGGGTAAACTTTGGTGAACCTCTCTGTATCAGGATCTTGCTCCTCTGACTTTGCCATTCCTACTTTAGTGAGATGAAAAGCATCAGCTCTTTTGTATCAATAGAAAACTTTTTTCAATTCTGAAGTTTCTAGGTTCTTGTTTGTTTGTTTTATACCCTAAATGTTATCATCTGCTGCTCTAGTTCCATAAAATCTTCGCTGGTTAGTTTTATGCCGTGTGAGTCAAGTAACTGGATGATATCGCTTTCACAGATGTAGAACCGCAGTTGATTACCAATAGCCCTTATGACACTGTTTGTAAGTATAAGTTGTAGGTAAGTCAGATATTTGTAACTCAGGGACTTACTATATTTCTTAAGTATCACCAATCCCACCTCAGAGCCTTTGCTCTTGCTATCTCATCTTCTTGGAATTTCTTTCTTCAGTTATCTATGTGGTTTACTGCCTCAACTTTAAAGACTTTGATCAAACATCACTCTCTCAAATAGACCTCTGATGTCTCCACATAAAATTATGCTCTCCCCAACACTCTCTTTTTCTGCTTTATTCTTTTTCATAGAATTAATTTACCTGACATGCTCTATGTAGTATGATTTATTTTATATAATTATTAATCTTCATTAAGTGGTGACATTTTTTAAATAGATTTTAATTTTTAAAACAGCTTTATGTTGTAAAAAAAAATTAAGAAGGTAGTACAGAGAGTTCCCATATACCTGGCACCAGTTTTCCTTATTATTAACATCTTACTTTAGTATGCTCCATTAGTCACAATTAACGAACTGATGTTGAAACATTATTATTAACTAAAGTCCATAGTTTATTCAGCTTTCCTTTGATTTTCAGTAATGTCTTTTTCTAATCCAGGATCCCATCCAGAATACTATATTATATTAATTGTCATATCTCCTTAGGCTCTATTTAGCCAGGACAATTTCCCAGATTTCTCTTGTTTTTTTTGATGACCTTGACAGTTTTGAAAAGTAGTCACCTGAAATATTGTACAATGCCCCTCTACTGGAAATTTTCTGATGTTATTCTCATGATTAGAGAATTCTCATGAGGTAATGGGAATTGGAGAAGAAAAATCACAGAGGTAAAGTGATTTTCATCACATCATCTCGAGTGCCTATTAGCAACATAAATTAGACTGATGTTATTGACCTTGGTCACGTGGCTGATGTTGTATTTCAAATGTTTCTACACTATACTGTTACTTTCCCCACTTTCATGTTGTAATCTTTGAAAGGAAGTCACTCCACACAACCCACACTTAAGGAATGATGAGTTATGTATGCTTCAATTTCTGAGGGCCGAGTATCTATGTAACTGATTTGAAACCTTCTGCATGGGATATTTGTTTCTTCTCACACATTTATTAATTTACTTAATCATTTTTATAAGAATAAGCTTAAGAATATTTTATTTTATGTTTTGGGTCATAACTCAGTGCTACTTTATTTTGTTCCTCAAATTGTTTCAGCTTTAGACATTAGGAGCTCCCTTAGTGGCTCCTGTACCCACTGAACATATTCCCATAATTTTTTTTATCACATTCTTACTTTCTGATACTATAAGATGTTCTGAGTTCATTTTGTCTATTTCTTGCCTCAGTCCTAGAAATAGTTATTTTTCTAAAGAATAAAAGTGAATCTTTATCAGATCAAAAATTCCTATTTCCCCAGCACCCAGAACTGTAACTGGCACAGAGGGGTTGCTCCATAACTATTTGTTGAATGAATGAATGAATTAGAAGCAAGATTAAGACATAAGGCAGTATGGGTCAGAATCCCCTCCCTATATCTGACTCTTCTCTCATTAAGGCAAGTGGGACCCAGCACTTTGGCATAAACCCTACTGTGGGAAGTGCTGCAGGACCAAAATTTGCTTCATTCTCAAGTGTTATTGTATTTTAAGAAAATGGCCTTCCTGAGAAAGCTATATGGAAATGAACAATTCATTTATTTTAAGTTACTAAGCATGGCTTCCTTCTGTCAAAATTAATCATGCTTTCCTCAATACTCCCCACCTTGTCATGCTTTAATTAGAGAACATTTCATTTTTCCTTAGTTATCTAGTGCCTGTTTCTGTCATTCACCAGACTGTGAACAGCTTGCCAACAGAGACCGTGTCATATTTGTCCACAGCACCAAGGCCGCTGAGGAATGGGAAACTCCCAACACACGGTGAAAGTAGATGGCTGCACAAACGGAGACTGACACGAAGATGAACTGTGTCACATATATCCAGTACAAATTCAAATTTGCCCAAAGTGGGCAAAAACAAAGACCTAAGATTTTTAGCTATGGGACAATTGTCTGCAAAAGAGTACCCTTCAATTTTGAACACTTATGAGAGAAGGAAAAGAATGAATTCATTCTCTGGCTAGGTTAACTAACTGCATTGCTTTTCTCCCCTCCTGTCTCTACTGTTATCCATAAATTTGAGTAAACAATAATCTTTTTCTGATGCAGAATCACAGAACTCTTAGCTGCACTATAACTCCTTCATTTTAATTTTTATTAATTTTTAATTTTTCTGTACACATGGATTCAAGTGTCCCACTGAATATAACTCCCTCATCCCCCACCCCTGTGTCCCTTTTTATACCCCATTGCCCCCCTCCCTCTAACTCCCTTCCCCCTTCCGTCTAGGATTTGCTATCCTGTTATCTGTATCTCTGTGTTATGTATATAGTTTCACTAACCCCTTTACCTTCTTTGATCCCATCCACTAATCCCTCTTCCCTCTGACTGCTGTTCCTCTGGTCCCTGTGACCCCGACTCTGCCTCTATTCCATTTCTCAGTTCATTTTGTTCATTAGATTCCATATATATGTGATATCATATGATATTTTTCTTTCTCCGCCTGGTTTATTTCACGTAGCATAGCTATATCCAGGTCCATCCATGCTGTCACAAAAGGTAAGATTTCCTTCTTTTTCACAGCCACATATTATTCCATTGTGTATATGTACCACTGCTTTTTAATCCACTCGTCCACTGATGGACACTTGGGCTGTTTCCAGATCTTTATTATTGTAAACAAAGCTGCAATAAACATGGGGGTGCATATCTTCTTTTGAATCAGTGATTTGGTATTCTTAGGATATACTCCTAAAAGTGAGATAGCTGGGTCAAAAGGCAATTCCATTTTTAACTTTTTTGAGGAAACCCACACAGTTCTCCATAGTGGCTGCACAAATCTGCATTCCCACCAGTGGTGCAGGAGGGTTCCCTTTTCTCCACATCCTCGCCAGCACTTATTGTCTTGTTTTGTTAATTAGTGCCATTCTGATAGGTGTGAGGTGGTATGTCATTGTTTTAATTTGCATTTCTCTGATGATTAGTGACATTGAATATTTTTTCATATGCCTATTTGCCATCTATATGTCCTCTTTGGAGAAGTATCTATTCAGTTCTTTCGCCATTTGTTAATTGGATTGTTTACCTTCCTAGTGTTGAGTTTAAAAGTTCTTTATAAATTTTGGTTATTAACTCCATATCAGACATACTGGCGAATATGTTCTCCCATTGTATGGGTTGTCCTTTTATTTTGTTAATGGTGTCTTTAGCTGTGCAAAAGCTTTTTAGTTTGATATAGTCCAATTTGTTCATCCTGTTCTTTATTTCACTTGCCTGTGGAGATAAATCAGCAAAAATATTGCTATGAGAGACATCAGAGAGTTTACTGCCTATGTTTTCTTCCAAGATGTTTATGTTTCATGACTTACATTTGAGTCTTTTATCCATTTTGAGTTTATTTTTGTGAATGATATAAGCTGGTGGTCTAGTTTCATTTTATTGCATATACCTGTCCAGTTTTCCCAACACCATTTATCAAAGAGACTGTCTTTACTCCATTGTGTGCTCTTATCTTTTTTGTCAAATATCAATTGTCCATAAAGGCGTGGGTTTATTTCTGGGTTTTCTGTTCTGTTCCATTGATCTATATGCCTGTTCTTATGCCAGTACCAAGCTGTTTGAGTACAATGGCCTTGGAGTATAACTTGATATCAGGAAGTATGATACCTCCCACTTTATTCTTCTTTTTCAAGATTGCTGAGGCTATTTGTGTTCTTTTTGGTTTCATATAAATTTTTGAAATATTTGTTCTATATCTTTGAAGTATGGCATTGGTATTTTAATAGGAATTGCATTGAATTTATAGATTGCTTTGGGTAATATAGATATTTTCATGATATTTATCCTTCCTATCTATGAACACAGTATATGCTTCCACTTGTTTGTACCTTTCTTGATTTCTTTCACAATATTTTATAATTTTCTGAGTTCAAGTCCTTTACCTCCTTGGTTAAATTTACTCCAACATACTTTATTTTTTGTTGTTGCAATGGTGAAGGGGATTGTTTTCTTAATTTCTCTTTACAACAGTTCATTGTTGGTGTATAAAGATGTCACTGATTTCTGAATATTAATTTTATATTCTGCCACCTTGCCGATTTCATTTATCAGGTTTGGTAGTTTTTTTTGTTGTTTTTTTTTTTGACTGAGTCTTTAGGGTTTTCTATGTACAGTATTATGTAATCAGCAAATAATGATAGTTTTACTTTTTCTTTTTCAATTTGGATGCTTTTTATTTCCTCTTCTTGTCTGATTGCTGTGGCTCAGACTTCCAGAACTATGTTGAATAAGAGTGGTGAAAGGGGGCGGCCCTGCCTTGTTCCTGATCTTAAGGGGATTGCTTTTAATTTTTGCCCATTGAGTATGATGTAGGCTGTGGGTTTGTCATAGATGGCCTTTATCATGTTGAGGTATGCCACTTTGCTGAGAGTTTTGATCATGAATGGGTGTGGGATTTTATCAAATGCTTTTTCTGTATTTATTGATATTAACTTATGATTTTTATCCTTTCTTTTATTTATGTGATGAATCACATTTATTGATTTGTGAATATTGTACCAGCCTTGCCATCCCAAAATAAATCCCACTTGATCATAATGTATGATTTTTTTTCATGTATTGTTTGATCTGGTTTGCTAATATTTTCTTGAGAATTTTAGCATCTAGATTCATCAGGAATATTGGCATATAGTTGTTGTTTTTTGTTTTTTTTTTGTAGTGTCTTTACTTAGTTTTAGAATGAAGATTATGCTTGCCTCATAAAAGGAAATTGAAAGTTTTCTTTCCTCTTGAATTTTTTGAAATAGCTTGAGAAGGATAAGCATTAGTTTTTCTTTGAATATTTAGTAAAATTCACTTTGAAGCCATCCGGCCCAGGACTTTCATTTGCTGGGAGATTTTTGATAACTGTTTCCATTTCATTTGTTGTAATTGGTCTGTTTAGGTTTTCTGATTCTTCCAGATTGAGTTTTGGAGATTATATGTTTCTAGGAATTTGTCCATTTTGCCTAGGTTGTCCAATTTTTTAGCATACAGATCTTCATAGTATTTTCTTACAATCCTTTGTATTTCTCTAGTGTCAATTGTTACTTCTACAATTTCATCTATCGTATTAATTTTTTCAAAAAACCAGCTCTTGGTTTCAATTGATTCTCTGTATTGTTTTTTTAGCCCCTATGTAATTTATTTCCACTCCAGTCTTTATTATTTCCTTTCTTCTACTTTCTCTGAGCTTTATTTGTTGTACTTTTTCTAGCTTTATTAGATGCAGGCCAAGTTGAGCTTTTTCTTGTTTCTTAAGGTATGCTTGTAATGCTATGAACTTCCCTCTCAAGACTGCTTTGCTGTGTCCCATAAATTTTGAGTTGTTGTATGTTCATTTTCATTTGTTTCAAGACATTTTTTTATTTCTTCCTTGATCTCGTTGTTAACCTATTTATTATTTAATAAGATGCTCTTTAGCCTCCAAGTGGTTGAATGTTTTCCAGTTTTTCTATTGTAGTTGATTTCTAGTTTCATGCCATTGTGATCAGAGAAGATGCTTGATATAATTTAAATCTTTTTAAATTTATTAAGACTCATTTTGTATCCTAACATGTAGTCTATCCTAGAGAATGTACCATGATCACTTGTATAAAATGTATATTCTGCTGCTTTGGGGTGAAAGGTTTGGAAGATATCTATTAAATTAGGTTGATCTAGCGTGTCATTTAAGGCTGCTGTTTCTTTGTTAATTTTCTGTCTGCAGAATCTATCCATTGATGTTAGTGGGGTATTAAAATCCCCTACTATTATAGTATTGCTTTTGATCTTGCCATTTATGTCCATCAAAATCTGCTTTATTTATTTGGGTGCTCCTATATTAGGCACATAGATATTTACAATGGTTATAATCTCCTGTTGGATTGCTTTCTTTATCATTATGTAGTGATTTTTTTATCTCTTATTATAGGCTTTCTTTTAAAGTCTATTTTGTCAGATATAAGTATTGCTATCCCAGCTCTTTTTTCATTTCCATTTGTGTGAAATACTTTTTTCCATTCCTTCACTTTTAGTCTATATGTATCTTTTGTTCTGAGGTGGGTCTCTTATAGATAGCATATGTATGAGTCCTGTTTTCTGATTTATGCAGCTACCCTATGTCTTTTGATTGAAGCATTTAATTCATTTACATTTAATGTTATTATTAATATGTAATTGTTTATTGCCATTTTACTCTTTAAATATGCAACTCTCTTTTTCTTGATTCTTTTCCTTTGCTCTTTTTTTAAAATCAATTTTAATAGGGTGACATTGATAAATCAGGGTACATATGTTCAGAGAAAACATCTCCAGGTTATTTTAACATTTGATTATGCTGCATTCCCATTACAAAAGTCTAATTGTCTTCCGTCACCTTCTAACTGGTTTTCTTTGTGCCCCTCCCCTCCCCTAACCCACTCCCTCTCCCCCCCCATAACCACCACACTCTTGTCCATGTCTCTGAGTCTCATTTTTATGTCCCACCTATGTATGGGATCATATAGTTCTTAGTGTTTTTTTTTAATAAATTTTTATTAATGTTAATGGGATGACATTAATAAATCAGGGTACATATATTCAAAGAAAATATGTCTAGGTTATCTTGTCATTAAATTATGTTGCATACCCCTCACCCAGAGTCAGATTGTCCTCCGTCACCCTCTATCTAGTTTTCTTTGTGCCCCTCCCCCTCCCCCTAACTCTCTCCCTCCCTCCCTCCTGCATCCTCCCTCCCCCCACCCCTGGTAACCACTGCTCTCTTGTCCATGTCTCTTAGTCTCGTTTTTATGTTCCACTAATGTATGGAATCATGTAGTTCTTGTTTTTTTCTGATTTACTTATTTCACTCTGTATAATGTTATCAAGATCCCACCATTTTGCTGTAAATGACTCAACAACAAACAAACAAACAATCCAATAAAAAAATGGGAAGAGGACATGAACAGACACTTCTCCCAGGAAGAAATACAAATGGCCAACAGATATATGAAAAGATGCTCAGCTTCATTAGTTATTAGAGAAATGCAAATCAAAACTACAATGAGATACCACCTCACCCCTGTTAGATTAGCTATTATCAACAAGATGGGTAATAGCAAATGTTGGAGAGGCTGTGGAGAAAAAAGAACCCTCATACACTGTTGGTGGGAATGTAAAGTAGTACAACCATTATGGAGGAAAGTATGGTGGTTCCTCAAAAAACTGCAAATAGAACTACCTTGTGACCCAGCAATCCCTCTACTGGGTATATACCCTCAAACCTCAGAATCATTGATACGTAAAGACACATGTAGCCCCATGTTCATTGCAGCACTGTTCAGAGTGGCCAAGACATGGAAACAACCAAAAAGCCCTTCAATAGAAGACTGGATAAAGAAGATGTGGCACATATACACTATGGAATACTACTCAGCCATTAGAAATGATGACATCAGATCATTTAGTTCTTAGTTTTTATGACTTACTTATTTCACTCAGTATAATGTTATCAAGGTCTATCCATGTTGTTGTAAATGATCCGATGTTATCATTTCTTATGGTTGAGTAGTATTCCATAGTTTCTATGTACCAAAGCTTTTTAATCCATTCATCCACTGACAGACACTTGGGCTGTTTCCAGATCTTCACCACTGTGAACAATGCTGCCATAAACATGGGGGTGCATTTCTTCTTTTGAAAGAGTGCTATGATGTTCTTGGGTAATATTTTTAAAATTGGGATAGCTGGGTCAAAAGGCAGTTTGATTTTTAATTTTTTGAAGAATCTCTATACTGTTTTCCACAGTGGCTGCACCAGTCTGCATTCCCACCAGCAGTGCAGAAGGGTTCCCCTTTCTCCACATCCGCGCCAGCACCTATCATGTGTTGTTTTGTTGATGAGCGCCATTCTGACTGGTGTGAGGTGATATCTCATTGTGGTTTTAATTTGCATTTCTCTAATGATTAGTGATGTTGAGCAATTTTTCTTATGTCTATTGACCATCTGTATGTACTATTTGAAAAAGTGTCTATTCATTTCATTTTTCCATTTTTGGATTGGATTGTTTGTCTTCCTGGTATAGAGCTTTACAAGTTCTTTATAAATTTTGGTTTTTAAACCCTTATCAGACGTATTGTCAAATATGTTCTCCCATTGTGTAGTTTGTCTTTTTATTCTGTTCTTATTGTCTTTACCTGTGCATAAGCTTTTTAGTTTGATATAGTCTCATTTATTTATACTGTCTTTTATTTCACTTGCCCGTGGAGATATATCAGCAAATATATTGCTGCGAGAATGTCGGAGAGCTTTCTGCCTATGTTTTCTTCTAAGATGCATATGGTTTTATGGCTTATGTTTAAGTCTTTTATCCATTTTGAGTTTATTTTTGTGAATGGTGTAAGCTGGTGGTCCAGTTTCATTTTTTTGCAGGTAGCTGTCCAATTTTCCCAACACCATTTGTTGAAGAGGCTGTCTTTACTCCATTGTATGCTCTTACATGCTTTGTCAAATGTTAGTTGTCTATAGAGCTGTGGGTTTATTACTGGGTTCTCTGTTCTGTTCCAGTGATTTATATGCCTGTTCTTATTCAAGTACTAAGCTGTTTTGAGTACAATGGCCTTGTAGTATAACTTGATATCTGGAAGTGTGATACCTCCCACTTTATTCTTTCTTTTTAAGATTGCTGAGGCTACTCGTGTTCTCTTTTGGTTCCATATAAATTTTTGAAATATGTGTTCTATATCTTTGAAATATGTTATTGGTATTTTAATTGGTATTGCATTGAATTTATAAATTGCTTTGGGTAATATAGACATTTTAATGATATTTATTCTTCCTAACCATGAGCATGGCATATGCTTCCAATTGTTTATATCTTCCCTGATTTCTTTTATCAATATTTTATAATTTTCAGAGTACAAGTCTTTAACCCCCCTGGTTAAATTTTTTCCTAGGTACTTGATTTTTTTGGTTGCAATGGTGAAGGGGATTGATTCCTTAATTTCTCTTTCTGACAGTTCATTGTTAGTGTATAAAAATGCCTCTGATTTCTGAGTATTAATTTTACATCCTGCCACCTTCTGAATTCATTTATCAGGTCTAATAGTTTTTTGACTGAGACTTTAGGGTTTTTTATATACAATATCATATCATCTGCAAATAATGATAGTTTTACTTCTTCTTTTCCAATTTCGATGCCTTTTAATTCTTTTTTTTTTTTTGTCTGATTGCTGTGGCTAGGACTTCCAGAACTATGTTGAATAAGAGTGATGAAAGGGGGCACCCCTGCCTTATTGCTGATCTTAAGGGGATTGCTTTTAATTTTTGCCCATTGAGTATAATGTTGGCTGTGGGTTTGTCATAGATGGTCTTTATCATGTTGAGGTATGTTCCCTGTATTCCCATTTTGCTGAGAGTTTTGATTATGAATGGATGCTGGATTTTATCAAGTGCTTTTTCTGCATCTATTGAAATTATCATGTGGTTTTTCTCCTTCCTTTTGTTTATGTGATGAATCACATTGATTGATTTGCGAATATTATACCAGCCTTGCCTCCCAAGAGTAAATCTCACTTGATCATGGTGTATGATTTTTTTCATATATTGCTGGATCTGGTTTGCTAATATTTTGTTGAGAATTTTAGCAACTAAATTCATTAGGGATATTGGCCTATAATTTTCTTTATTTGTGTTGTCTTTGCCTGGTTTTGGAATCAGAATTATGCTCACCTGATAAACGAAGCTTGAAAGTCTTTCTTCCTCTTGAATTTTTTTAAATAGCTTGAGAAGGATAGGAGTTAGTTTTTCTTTGAATATTTGGTGGAATTCACTTGTGAAGCCATCAGGTCCAAGACTTTTTTTTTTTTTTTTTGAGACTTTTTGATAACTGTTTTGATCTCATTTGTTGTAATCCGTCTGTTTAGGTTTTCTGATTCTTCCAGATTAATTTTTGGAAGATTATATGTTTCAAGGAATTTGTCCATTTCATCTAGGTTTCTAGTTTTTTGGCATACAGTTCCTTACAGTATTTTCTTACAATATTTTGTATTTCTGTTTGTCATTTGTTATTTCTTCACTCTCACTTCTAATTTTATTTATTTGAGTTCTTTCTCTTTTTCTCTTGGTGAATCTGGTTAAAGGTTCATTGATCTTGTTTACCTTTTCAAAGAACCAGCTCCTGGTTTCATTGATCCTCTGTATTGTTTCTTTAGCCTCAAAGCCATTTATCTCTGCTCTGATCTTTCTTATTTCCTTCTTTCTACTACCTCTGGGCTTTACTTGCTGTTCTTTTTCTAGTTCTTTTAGATGCAGAAGAATCAAGTTGTTTATTTGAGCTTTTTCTACCTTCTTAAGGTATGCCTGTAATGCTATGAACTTCCCTCTCAGGACTGCTTTCGCGGTGTCCCATAAATTTTGAGTTTATGCATGCTCAATATCATTCGTTTCTAGGAATATTTTTATTTCTTCTTTGATCTCATTGTTAACCCATTCATTATTAAATAACATGCTATTTAGTTCCCAAGTGTTTGAGTATTTTTCAGTTTTTCTATTGTGGTTGATTTCTAGTTTCATGCCATTGTGATCAGAGAAAGTGCTCGATATGATTTCAATCTTCTTAAATTTGTTGAGACCGCTTTTGTGCCCTAACATGTGCTCTATCCTTGAGAATGTACCAGGGGAATTGAAAGGAATGTATATCCTGCTGCTTTAGGGTGAAAGGTTCTGAAGATAACTATTAAATTGAGTCGATCGTGTGTTCTTTAAGTCTGCTCTTTCTTTGTTAATTTTCTTTCTTGAGGATCTATCTAGTGCTGTTAGTGGAGTATTGAAATCCCCTACTATTATAATATTGCTGTTGATCTCGCCCTTTAAATCCATCAAATTCTGCTCTATATATTTAGGTGCTCCTATATTAGCTGTATAGATATTTAAAACGGTTATATCTTCCTGTTGGATTGCTCCCTTTATCATTATGTAGTGACCTTCTTTATCTCTAACTATAGTCTTTGTTTTAAAGTCCATTTTGTCTGATATAAGTATTGCTACCCCAGCTTTTTTTTTCATTTCCATTTGTATGAAATATTTTTTTCCATCCTTTCATCTTCACTCTATATAAATTTTTTGTTTTAAGGTGTGTCTCTTGTAGACAGCATATGTATGGGTCCTGTTTTCCTATCCACACAGCTACCTTATGTCTTTTGATTGGCTCATTTAATCCATTTACATTTAAGGTTATTGTTGATATGTAGTTGTTTACTGCCATTTTATTCTTTAAAACTATATTTCTCTTTTGTTATATTCTTTTTCCCCTTTGATCTGTTTACAACAGGCCTCTTAGCGTTTTTTGAAGCATTGTTTTGGTAGTAGCGAATTCCTTGAGTTGTTTTTTGTCTGGAAAGCTTTTAATTTCTCCTTCAATTTTATTTATTTATTTTTATTTTTTAGATTTTATTTATTCATTATAGAGAGGAGAGAGAGAGAGAGAGAGAGAGAGAGAGAAGGAGGGAGGAGCAGGAAGCATCAACTTCCATATGTGCCTTGACCAGGCAAGCCCAGGGTTTCGAACCGGTGACCTCAGCATTTCCAGGTCGATGCTTTATCCACTGCGCCACCACAGGTCAGGCTCTCCTTCAATTTTAAATGATTGCCTTGCTGGATAAAGTAGTCTTGGTTGTAGGCTCTTTTTCTGCATTACTTTGAATATTTCTTGCCATTCCCTTCTGGCCTCAAGTGTTTCAGTTAAGAAGTTGGAAGTCATCCTTATGGGGGCTCCTTTGTAGGTGATAGTCTTTTTTTCTCTAGCAGCTTTTAATATTTTCTCTTTATCACTTAGCTTTGGTATTTTAATTATGATGTGTCTTTGTGTAGATTTCTTTGGGTTTCTCTGTAATGGAGTTCTCTGTGCTTCTTGAACTTGTGAGATGTTTTCCTGCCTTCATTGAGCGAAGTTTTCAGCTATGATATGTTTGAACAAAGTCTCTCCCTTGTTCTTTCTCTTCTTCATCAGGAACCCCTATGATACAGATGTTATTTCTCTTCATGTTGTCACAGTGCTCTCTGAGAGTTTCCTCAGACTTTTTGAGTCTCTTTTCTTTTTTCTGCTCTGCTTTTGTGCCTTCATTTATCTTGTCTTCTAACTTGCTGATTAAATTCTTAGCTTCATCCATTCTGCTTTTAATTCCTTCCATTGTGTTCTTGATTTCTGATATTGTATTTGTCATTTCTGACTGATTCTTTTTTATTATTTCAATGTCCTTTTTTATATTTCCTATCTCTTTACTTAGGTGTTTATAATGACCATCTATTGTTTCTAAGATCTTTGAGCATCCTAACAATTATTATTTTAAGCTCTGCATCTGGTAATTTGGTTATATCTGACTCATTCAGGTCCTTTTCTGGGGATTTCTCTTGGTTCATTTGTGTTGCATTTCTCTACCTTCTCATTTTGTCTGTGTAAAAGAAGGTTTTGGCTACTGGGGTCCACTGGGTGTGGCCTCTTGTGTTCCCTAGGTGTGATCTGTCTGCAGTCCCACCACCCCCTCTGCTGCTGCTGCCTAGGGTGTTCGGGTGTGGGCGTTGCTGGTGCCAGCCCACTGGGGCTGTTGCTGTGGTTTCAGCCTCTCCACAGGAGGGGCTGTGATCACATGCTCTGGTGTACAAGCCTCCGTGGCCTTGGCCTTCACCCCACCCCAAGGTGGGGTTATGCGCCGTGCCTGGGTCACAAGCTTTGGTCCTTAGGTCAAGGGGGAGCACCTTTGCTCAGTTGCGAGTCTCTGCCTGCTTTCAGGCTTTCACCCTGCCCCTGCAGGAGGAGCTTGCTTGCTGGACAGCTGCAACTCTTGTCTCCATAGGCCGGGCAGGGCTGTGTGCCCACACTCAGTCATGGGACTTTGCCAGTTCTGGGCTTTCGCTCCACCCCTGCAGGAGGAGCCAGCTGTCGAGTCAGGCTGCAAGCGGGACAGGGAGGCTGTGCTCCTGCACCCTTGCTCAAGGGTGGGTCTCCACCCCTGCCGGGGCTCCTGCCCTTTCCCCACAGGCTGGATTACAGGTGGCCCACAACTGGGCTTGACCACTTTCACACGTTCTCTCCACCCCAGCCGAGCAAGACTGAGCTCACACCTGGGCCTCAGTTGTGGCCAGTCAGCTTCCGCCCTTGCCAACGGAACCATGCTTCCTTGTCCTGTCGCCGCCCACCCTTGGATGTGCCCTCAGCCATGTGGGTGGGGGCGCTGTAGCTCAGATCCTAACACTCACTACTGTAGTCACGAAAGCTCCCTCCTTCTAAGAAACTCTGCTCTAAGTACCACAGGAAAGCTTGTTTGGCTGGTGTCCTGCTTCCCTTTGCTGGTATTGCTGTTTCCAGGGAAATATTCACTTTTTGATTTGGCTGTCCCTTAAAGTGTGTCTTCCTTTGCCTCCTAGATTACTCTCTCTTCTTGCTTCTCTGGTCCACTCCTCTCCCCCCATCCCCTGTGAGTGAATGGTTGTGAGAGATGTTTTCCGTGCAATTCCTTTAAGAAGAATCCTTTGTCTGAGAAATCAGTCTCTTTCTCACAAACAGTATTCTAACTTGTTTCTAGCTAAATACTGTCCATACGCCTCTTCTAGGCTCTGGGGCTGCAGGCTTGGGCTTTGTTTCTGGGGCTCAGGACCCTCCCCTCTCTGCTAAACTCACTTCCTGCACCACACGAGTCTCTCCAGGCTGCTGTTCACTCTGAGGAGCTGGGAAGCCCCCTCCGCATTTCTGCTTTTCCTACCAGTCACAATGTGGCTTCTTCAGTGTTCCTTGGTTGAAGAGTTCTCTTAGTTTAGTCCAAAGTTGGTTTTTCCCGATGATGGTTCTTAAAATTAAGTTGTAATCCACTTTGGTTCTGGGAGGTGGAAGTTGGTATGTCTGCCTACTCTATTGCCATCTTGTCCTCTCCTCCTTTGATCCTTTTATAGCAGGCCCCTAAATATTTATTGCAGTAGTGGTTTGGTTGTAATGAATTCCTTGAGTTGTTTTTTTGTTTTGTTTTGTTTTGCCTGGGAAGCTTTTTTATTTCTCCTTCAATTTTAAACAATAGCCTTGCTAGATAAAGAAGTCTTGGTTGTGGGTTTTTGCTTTGTATCACTTTGAATATTTCTTGCCAATCCCTTCTGGCCTCAAGTGTTTCTGCTGAGAAATCAGATGTCATCCTTATGGGGGCTCCCCTGTAGGTAATTAATTGCTTTTCTCTTGCAGCTTTTAGTGTTCTTTCTTTGTCTCTTAACTTTGACAGTTTAATTATGATGTGTCTTCCTCTAGGCCTCCTTGGGCTCCTCTTTAATGGAAATCTCTGTTTCTTGAACTTGTGTGACTTTTTCCTTCATCAATTTAGGGAAGTTTTCAGCTATGATTTCTTCAAACAGGTTCTCTATCCCTTATTTATTCTCTTCTCTTTCAGGAACTTTATGATGTGGCTGTTGTTTCTCCTCATGTTGTCACAGAGCTTTCTTAGAGTTTCTTCACACTTTTTGAGCTCTTTTCTTTTTGTTGCTCTGCTTCTGTGCTTTTGTTTATCTTGTCTTCTAAATCCCTGATTCAATCCTCTGCTTCATCCAGCCTACTATTAATTCCTTCTAGTGCAATCTTCATTTCTTATATTGTATTTGTCATTTCTGATTGGTTCTTTTTTATAATTTCAATGTCCTTTTTGATGCTTGCTATCTCTTTATTTAGGTGCTGATTATGTCCATCCATTGTTCTCTAAGATCCTTGATCATCCTAAAAATCATTACTTTAAACTCTGCATCTGGTATTTTCATTACTTCCATCTCATTCAGTTCTTTTTCTGGGGATTTCTCTTGTTGATTCATTTGAGTCATATTTCTTTGCCTATTTTGTCTGTGTATTAGGCATTGCTGTCTGACTTTGAAATTTTTGTGGTGTCTTTATGAAGAATATGGGCTCAGTGCTACTGTCTTCCAGGCCTCTTGTTTTCCTTGTTCTAGGAATGATTCTTGAGGGTATTATTTTCCATCTTGTTGTATGTGAGTTTTAGATGCAGTTGGTCCTTTTATGGGTATGATTATCCCTTCAGGCTGGCTGGCTGTAAGAGTCACTTTGATTATGTGTATTACTCACTGTGCAATGTCTGTCCCGTTGGGCATATTTTTTCTCCACAGTGTCTGATGCCTGCCAGACTCCACCTTTGGGTGTGCTGCTTGTGTAGGTAGGTGAGTCTAGGATTGGTGCTGTCTGTCACCCACTACGAGTAGTGTTGGCTTTAGTTCTTCTTGGGTTGGTGTCAGCTGTTTTTTGTAACCCACTGTGGGCTACCAGTCTGCAGCTACAGCACTTTTTGCTGTTTGTGTTGGGTTTTCTGTGTCTGGGTAGTTTGGAAAGGGCCAACTTTTGTATAAGGATCAGTTTCCCCCTGCTTAGAGATGATAACAACTGCATAAAGCCACAAGCTCTGTAAGATTTGTTTCCACTTTTCAGCTGCTCCTCCTCTTCTTGCAGCAGCCTGGTCTTTTCACAGAGGCATCTGTAGTAAGACTGTAGTGTGGGCTCAGATTGGCTTTGTCTAATAAATTCCTCTACAGTTTGCATGCTTGGTAGGTTAGGGCCCCTGAGGTTGTGAATACAACATTTGTCAGACTCCCTATTTCAGGAGTCTCTTAGTCAGGAGCTTCAGTACAGGGAATGTGGCCCCTAATCCAGAGCTTGATCCCTTAGCCACTGCTGGATACTCAAATTTTATTTCTCCCCAACAAAGAGAGCAGCAGTTTCAGACCAAGTGTGGCTGACAGACCCTTCTACAGAAGTTCTTTCAGCTGTTGAGATGCCGGTCTCAGGGAGGAAGACTGAGAGAGTCCTTTCCTGGGGCTGACTGTGCCCCTCCCAAAGGTGGCTATGCTCCTCGACCAGATCCAAGAGTGGACTCACGGGGACCCACACTTTAAATGTTTATGCTTCAAGCCTCTCTCCCTTCCACCTGTGAAATCTAGCCTAGCAGGACAGAATATCCAGCTCCCAGGCTGGCTGACTGTGAAGCTCCACCCTATCCAATGCACATGAGCCACTGTGCCAGCGTTAATCACAGAGAGTAGATCTCACTTCAGCTGGGCCAGGTGTGGGGAGCTTTTCCTTAGGATACCACTCTAGCAAAAGTTGGTAGGTTCTGAACCAATGCTTTCTGCAGTTGGCCCCTGGATATGCCAGCCCTGGGCCTCCCAAGCATGAACCCAGTACATACCAGTAGGAGACACTGCCTGTGACTGGCCCTAAGCAACCTTCTTGGAGCTACAAGCAATTCAGAGTTTGTGGCTGCCTCTGCTGGGCCCAGGTGTACATAGAAATACCAAGCTACACTCCTAGGCTGGCTTTTACCCACTCTGGCCCTGGGGGAATGTCCACTCAAATGACCAAGTTTCCCTGAGTCTGGCCTCCTGCAGCCTGTTTGCTGGCTGCTAATTGGGCTCAGCAGCTGGACAAACCTCTGCTAGAGTCTAGTGCCTATGACAATTCAGTGATTAGGAAGGGTAGTGGGTGTGGCTTAGCCCCTGGGTCCCAGGTATCAATCTGTCTAGACGTTTTTCACAACCCTCAGTAGGTTGTGGCCCCAGGAGTCTGGTGGGTGTGGCCTCTAAGACGCAGAGGTGTGGTCTTCCTGTCCACCATTTCAGCTGAGTCTATTGTGAGGTGGAAGCACCAGTCTTGAACTCGGGAGAGTGTGTGTGTGGGGAGCTCATCTCAACACCAGAAAACTGAGTCACTGGCGCGCCCCCTGCTTCCTGGACTATCAGAACGACCCGTTGTCATGACTGGGGTATAAGAGAGTCCCAAGGGCAGAACAGCTGCTTTTCTCCAGGCTGATGCCATTCAGAGGAGATTGCTCCACCAAGAAAGATGGTGACTGCAGTATTGGAGAATGATTCAGCACAGGGGTTCTGGTGGTCTTCCCCCACAATGTCTCTCCCTGGGCCTCCAACTTTATACTCTTGTCCCACAACTCTAGTCCTCTCAGTTCTCCCTCTCCAGAGCCCTGTATAAGTGGCTATGAACAAAGTTTTCTGTGCGGGCCCTTTTAAATGAAGTCTGTGTCTAAGAGCTCTGTCTCTTTCTTACAGAGAGAAACCCAGTTCTTTTCACAGCTAAATGCTGTTTGGGCATCTCTTATAGGCTCTGGGGCTCTAGGCTGGGTCTCCGGGCCTGGGGCTGAGGACCCACACCTCTCAAGGCAACCCATCCCACTATGAGAGTCCCTCTAGGCCACCACTTTTTCCTGGGAGCGGGACAGCCCTTTCTGCATCTCTGCCCTTCCTAGCAGTCTCAGTGTGGCTTCTTCGGTGATCCTTGGTTATAAACACCTTTTAGTTTAGTCCAAAATTGGTTTTTCAATATGATTGTTCTTAAATTAAGTTGTAATCCATTTTGTAAGATGTAATCACCATCTATCTTCTCAACTTCATTTTAAAGGTAGAGAAATTATGGTTCAGAGAATGAAAAAATTTTTTTCCATGGTCCAGTGAGCCTGAAAGCTAGACTTTATTCTCCTAACTGCCATGCCAACTGTATCATTCTTTTATTAAGAGACCAAGAGGTCTCCGCCAATATTAACATACTGACATAGCCTGACCAGGCAGTGGTGCAGTGAATAGAGCATCAACCTAGGACACTGAGGACCCAAGTTCAGAACCCCCAAGATGGCTGGCTTGAGCACGGGCTCATTCGGCTTGAGTGCAGGCTCACCAGCTTCAGTGCAGGGTCGCTGGATTGAGTGCAAAATTATAGTCATAACCCCAAGGTCATATGAAGAGGTCACTTGTTCTGCTATAGGCCTCCAGTCAAGGCACATATGAGAAAACAATCAATGAACAACTAAGGAGACTCAATGAAGAATTGATGCTTCTTATCTCTCTCCCTTCTTATCTGTCTGTCCCTATCCGTCCTTCTCTCTGTCTCTTTCTATCTCTGTCACGAAAAAAATTATTTATATATATATTTTAGCTAGAGAGAGATAGAGAGAAAGACAGATAGACACAGACAGCCAGATGGGAAGGGAGAGAGATGAGAAGCATCAGCTCATAATTGTGGCACTTTAGTTGTTCATTGAGTGCTTTCTCATATGTGCCTTGACTGGGGGACTATAGCTGAACAAGTGACCCCTTGCTCAAGCCAGCAATGTTGGCCTCAAGCCAGTGACCTTTGGGCTCAAACCAGAGATCATGTGGTCATGTTCATGTTCCCATGCTCAAGCCAGTGACCCCGTGCTCAAGCTGGTGAGTCCATGCTCAAGCCAGCAACCTCAGGGTTTCAAACTTGGGTTGTCTGCATCCCAGTTTGACACTCTATTCACTGTGCCACTGCCTGGTCAGGCTAAAAAAATTTTAATAAAAAAAAACATACTTGCATAAAAATGTATATCTCATTATTTTTCATAGAAAAATACATGTTTGCTGTATAAAATAATGGATAGTATGGTGGTATTAATTTTTAATCATTTAATATTCTATTAAGTAGGAAAGGGAGTACACATTTAAAACCCACGTAAAACAAAGCTATCATTTTAAATATTAAATAGCCAGAATTTGGTCAAACAGGAAAGAAGGAAAAAAGCAATGTATACCAAGTACCTACCGTGTAGAAGTTGCCTCTACATTTATTTAGTTTGATGTTTTATACTCAATAAGAACTCTTATGAGATGTTAAATAAATCACTCCCAGTCATACAGATATTTTAGTAGTAGAGCTGAAATTCATACCCAACTTCTGTGACTTTCATGTCCTGATAAGCCCTTTTTACTACATGAAAATCCTGCCAAACTCCAGGACTTGATTATATATAGATTTGAACCAAGTATTGGTTAGCCTATATTGTATATCATATCAGATCATTATTTGTAGTGTTCGTCATTCAATTCAATTTAGTTAAAACAATATTTACTAAGGGCCTACTGTGTTTTTGGCACTATATATTATGTGCAGGGCAAAAACAAGAAGGTAGATTCACTGGATTCTAAATGGAAAACACATGCTCACATTTAATTCTAACTGAAAGGTATATATGGAACTTTTTAAACAGATGGACTAAAAGCTATATAAAGTGCGATACATGTGTGTTTGTGTGTACACATGCATATCTATAGTAAGAGTACTGTCTGTTGTGTGTGGGATGTGTGTGTGTGCACTTGTATATATGTGCATATAAAAAATCAGCACCATAAATTTATACCTGCTCTATATGCATATCATACATATGTAAATCAATGTATATAAAAGCTATTGTTTAATTTTGGTAGGTTCCTTAAAATTTCCCCCCTGGGCTTAAAAGCAGAATTTAGTGTTTATGTGCTATCTTGTATACAACTTGTATATAATTCAGAAAAAAATTTACACCCATTTTTAAATTATTTTTTTATGATGATGATAGTGGCGATGGTCTGATCACAGTACAGGATATGGAAATCACAATAAAAACAGTAACAATAAAAGAGATAAAATATATAAAAATCCCTGGCTGGACAAAAAATATTAAGAGAAGAGAATTTTTTGCTTTTACAAAAGCTAGAAATGTTTTAATAAGTTTGTTTTTTATTTCAGACTTGGCGCATTGTGTAAGTCTGCCTTATTTGTCAGATTCCAAATTTATAACTCTCCTTTCCTTTTCTCTAGTCTCAAATTAATTTTCTCTGTCATGCTGCAAAGAAATTCAGAAAAAGATACTTTTATGCTGCTCGATTTGTCCTGATATACATAAATGAAGAGTTTATAATAGTCATTTTATCCAGATAATCTCTTCAGAACATTTGTTTTTTCTCATAATGGATGCATGTTTTGCTGTCAGATGTTGTCTCTCCTTTGTGTCCCTTATAACAGTGGTCCCCAACCCCCGGACCTTGGACCAGTACCGGTCCGTGGGCTATTTGGTACTGGTCCGCAGAGAAAGAATAAATAACACATTATTTCCGTTTTATTTATATTTAAGTCTGAACGATGTTTTATTTTTTAAAAATGACCAGATTCCCTCTGTTATTACATTGTCTAAGACTCACTCTTGACTCTTGTCTTGGTCATGTGATACATTTATCCATCCCACCCTAAAGGTCAGTCCATGAAAATATTTTCTAACATTAAACCAGTCCGTGGCCCAAAAACCGTTGGGGACCACTGCCTTATAAGATACAGTACCATGTCAGGAATCATGAGTTAAAGTTCAGACAACTGGACAAATCTCATTTTGCTCTCTTTTAGAATTTTAACTATATGAATGCCAACACTTCCATCAATGGAAAATAAAAGATAATATTTAGAACCACTTAATCAACACAACTACCTTTTTCTGATGTTGATTAATTTAGAAGGAATCAACACAGGATGCAAGTGAGAGCGTAAGATATTAGGTTTGACAGAATTGTTTAAAATCAATGGATATACACAGGGGAGACAGTTTGCCCTGATGGAACCAATTGAGGCAATTTTTTAAACTTCTTTGAAATTGTTTGCATTCTATAACTATCTATAGCTCTCATTCCATATTTTCTCTGTGACACATACTTGTGTACTCTTACCTTCTCTGAGATTCCAAAAATTTCTTGAGGGCAGAGAATAGGTCTGATTCAGAACACCTTCCTCCATAATTCCTTGCACTATACTTTGTACATAGTAGATACACGGTAAACTGATTGATTAGCTGCAGGAGCGAGAAGGGATACAGGGATAATATTAAAGGCATGTGGATTCCAGTGTGCGGTTTCTTTATCCTTGCATTGTATTCTCAGTCAATTCCAGAGAACCATTTTTTCTGTCTATACCTTAGTGTAAGATATTTTCATGGGATGAGAAAAACAGCCATGTGACTTCATGTTGCCTAATACCGTAGGGACTCTTCGGTGACAAGATACCGTCTTGTTATATCAGCAGGGCTGACTTGATGAAACCAAATCATATGGCATTTGTTCTCCTGTCAGACAGCTGCTGTCAGCGATGCCTTGGAAATATGCTGGCAGTTTCCCTCTTGAGGTGTCAACTTCATTTAATTAGTTTGCACACTAGGCAAATTTCAGCCCACTCTTTTTACACTGAGGTTCTTTTCAAAATCTCAGCTCTGAATCATGGGTCTTCAAAGGTAAAGAACTTCAGAAAGAGATGTCTATTTACTATAAATGGAATGTGAAAGCATTACTGGAGTAGCCCATATAAAATAATAATTATGGTTACAGTATTTTTAATAAAATTGTCTTTTTGTGTCTTTCTTGAGGGGAAGTCAACTATGTCATGCAACCCAATGCAGTCCTGAGACTCAGAGCTAAATACTCTGAAGCTCAGTAATAAAGAAATGGACAAGCTCTGTGTTTCATGGAGCAAGGGAAATAAAAAAGCCAGGACTACAAGGCTGTGTGAGAATTTGTGGCAGGTGAGCCATTACCACAACAACGTCTTAAGGAGAACATGTGTGGCAGACCTATATTTAGGTCCCTTACCCAATTCGAGTCTCATGTTAAAACGGGAATAATTTCGATTCTTACTTTTCTTATATAATTGTTTTTGAGGCTCAAATTATAACTGATAATGCTTTATAAGGTATATTGAAGTGCATAAACATAAAGAATGGTAATTATTACAACGATTCCAAGAAGGACTTTTCCTCTCTTCTTAAATAGTAACATAGAACCGATTCCTCAGGCATTCTCTACTTGGTACCTTGGATTTCTCACAATAAATCAAGACCGCATTTTAAAACCATATATCTCCTGCTGCAGTGTTGATTGAGCAAAAAGTGTTTATTGAATGCTGTGTTAATCAATAAATGTATATCAAGTATCTATCACATGTGAGGAATTGTGTTCGACTTTGGACAGAATAAGAATTAGTATCCGCTCTAGCTCCCTTTAAGTTCTTTGGGATAGGAGCCAATTTTGAATGCATTTGAAGTCAGAGGTGAGGGCAAGAACTTTCATTTTCTATTCACACATAATGTATCAGACATTATTGTAGGCAATTTAAATGCATAATCCCACTTAATCTTCACAGTAACATACCTCGTGAGACAAAAGTTTTTTTAAAATCTTCACTTCTCATATGTCAACACAGCGGCATAGCGAAATCACATAACTTATTCAAGAATTCACCACCAGTTAGAAAGTTGGCAATCCAACCCAAGCAGGATCTTGGGCAAATAATAGGAAAGGCTGGCCAAGTGTGGTGAGGCATGATGGGTGTGAACCTTCTTCCCTTGTTTTCTGTGGTTCCACTTTCATGTATTCACAGAGCAACACTTTTGAGAAACTTAAAATTTGCTCTTTCTCATCTCTGTCCCTATCTCTTTATCACTTTATCTCTCTCCCTCTCTGTCTCTATCCAGTAGCCTACTTAATGATGAACCCTTCATTTAAATCTTAATTGCTCCTATATGGTGGTTTTATATGATTTTATTTATCCTCACAGAATATTTGATTATTACAAAGGAGATGAGATCTCTTATTTTATTTTTACAATTAGAAAAACTGTCAGGGTTTTTGTTTTTTGTTGTTGAGTGGGTGTTCTTTATATATTCTGGATATTAACTTCAGTTTATTATTGTAGTTTGCAATAAATAGCTATGTGAATACAGTTTCCTCTTTATTTGAACTGTTTCTTTTTTATTGAATTTTTTGGGGTGACATTGGTTAATAAAATTATATAGGATTTATGCGTGCAGTTCTATAATACATCATTGGTATATTGTGTTGTATATTCTTTGTGTAGATAAATTTCCAGTATTAAAATCTTTGGCTTGATGAACATAACATTTTTAAGATCTTGATTTTAGTTTCTAAATTGCTTCCTCAAAGGTTGTGTCTATTAACTTTAGCCTCATGTAAATGTAGTAGTGAACCAATAATCTCTCAAAATTTCATTAGTAAAATTAGTTTTAATTTTTTAAATAATAAATGTAAAAATGTTCCTTATTTTTTTATTACTAGTGAATTTGAATACTGTTCCATATGTTTTTGGCATAACAATATTCCCTCATTTATTAATAGTTTGACCACATATTTGCCTATTTAACTATTGGAATTTGGAAATTTGTCTTATTACTTTTCAAATATTCTGCAATATTATCTCTTTATATATTTTAGTTATGCTTTAGTTTCATTGTAAAAAGTAATGTGTGTGTGTATATTAGTTAGTTAATTAAAGCATTCTGACTTTTGAAATGTGATACTAGATTCTACTTCCTGATATGTTTTCTATGATATGTGTGTGTGTGTGTGTGTGTGTGTGTGTGTGTGTGTATATATATATATATATATATATTTCCAAAACAAGGTCAACCTGTACCATTTTTTTCAAGATACTTTGCAACTAACATGCAGAGCTGTGAAATTTACACAATCTTCCATTCTCCTGAGTGGTGATCAAAATGTCAGCCTATTCTATTATGTGGCCAGCTGAACATACTGGTGAAAGAAAAGGCATATTTTGGAAACATAACGCCAATAAATAAAATGGCCTTTGGAGGCAATGAAAGTGTCTTGGTGTCAGCAGCAGCAATCAAAGCCATATTGGAAGCACCATGGCCAAGAGAATAAAATAAAGAATCCTGGTTGAGGGGAAGGTTGAGAAATGCTGTCCCATGAATTTTATGGGAACAATAAAATTAAGGTCTCTGACCTAAAGGGGTCTTTACAAGGACCCAAGATAAATGGTGATATTAAATCTTGAGACCTTGGCCGAATTCCAAGTTGGGTAATTGCATTCAATCAATTTTAAATTCCCTCTGCAGTTTCTAATGCAATGCCCTTCTGTGCTTCCTAATGCCAACTTACCACATGCTGCTGCTCTGCATTGATAAGTAACTGGTGCCCTCTACCTTGGAGAAGGCCCTGAAGCCATCATGGGAGAAGTCATTACAAATGTCATTTCTGTCTTCCACAGCTAACGAATTCTACTTTAAAATGCTTAGGATGTTATAGAGAAGTCTGCGGGTCCCTAAGCATGGTGTATTTGGCATGAGTATTTTCCTATGACCTTGCCAACCTCGTTTCAGTAGTTGGGGACAATAAAAAAAATCTTCAGACTTCAAATCAATCTGAATTCCAGTCTGACTCCTTTGACTCTTATTACCTGTGTGACCTTGAGCAGCTCATTCCATTAGTCATCAACTTTCAGGGCTTTCCATGGTTTCAGAAAATGATGCTTAACACAGCTATGATAGGGGGAACACAAGAGTTAGCAATTTAGCTTTTGTAATAGTAGCTTTCAGTTATTCAATAAAATTAATGATTAATGTAAGTAAAGCTTTATTCCAGGAGCTGGATACATGTATAGGCCTATATGACTTCATGAGGCTGCTACCAATCCACCTTTGTGCCCCAGGCCCAGGAGATCCACAAATACAATGGTATCTAAGCCTTGATTCTCTAAGTAGGAAGGTCTACTGACAGGAATACAGATAAAGAACTACTGGTCAGCATATGAAGAAACGCTAGACGAATTCCTGGACTGCAACTTTATCTGATTAACTTTTCCCTGAAGTCCAAACCCCTTACCTATCTCTTTCTTCCCTTGATAGAAGATGTTGGCTGAGACATGGTGTTAAGATGGTTTTTTGAGTGCAAAACTCCCATCTTCTCAGATCGCCCACCATATTGCACTCAAAGAATCAATCCTTGTCTCTACTTATTTGGCTGAGTAGTGACAGGCAGCATGAACGAGGATATTTTTCCAGTCTCAGCCAGGCTTATCAAGACTAGTCTCTAACTAGCCTTTCCCACCTTATCTCTATCTACTCCCAGAGATAGATATTATAGTACATTTCTTGTCTTCTTGCTATGCAAGTTCATGCTGCTATGCCTCGGTCCCTGATGTTTCCACTCCCTATGTGCTTCTTACTGCCCTCTTTCTTGATGACTCTTATCTGTCCTTCAAGACCAATCTCAAAAACCATCTCCGTATAACCTTTCCTAATGACCTAGCTGAAAGTCATCTTTTATTCCAAAGCATAAATGTGAGTATGTATGGTGGTCATAGCTTTTATACTAGAAATTAATTTTTTTAAGTTTACTGAGCATTTCCTGTGCAACACAATACCAGCCTTTACATTTACTAATTGCTTAAATCTTTGAATTGTTTTAATCTTTGTTTTCATGTGATAAGCTTTCAAAATAACAAAGAAGACCCTAAACAAGCAAACAATACCATAGTTCATTTGAGGTTAATTAGCATTCACAAATATAGTCAAATAGTCTCAAAATTGTTTTTCCTTCCTGTTGACTTTATGTGAGTCAACCTCTAAAAATATGCAAATTTTACTAAATATATTTTAAATTTAATTATTTCTTGTGATAGAAATTGTGGGATCATTCCCTTTTTATGTGCAATTTCTTTTGGAGTCAGGTTAAATGACCATTTGTGAACTTTTACTAATATATGTTTAAACCAATACATGATCTTAGAAATATAGCCCTGGAAGATAATTGACCAATTTAGTAAGTCTATTTTTTAGGATCATTTCTGTAGTGAGGCGATTAATTTTACACAAATCCTACAACCCACAGGTTAAATTAGGACTGGACATCTTTATTATTAATAAATACAGAATAAACCATACAAAAAATGATAAAACAAAATAAAAAGCCACAGGTAATTTAGATGCTTAGTAAGAGCTATGACCACTGTTGATTACAGCAACTTCATCATTTTAAAAGTGAGGAATCAGTAGAGAACAGACTGACAGCTTTCAGAGGGGAGGAGGATCGCAGGGCTGAACAAAAAAGTAAAGGGATTAAGGAAAAAGCAAACTAATTGAGTCAGACAACAAATGGTATAGTGATATACCAGAGGGAAAGGGGGTGGGAGGTAGGAGAGGGTATGGGAGATAAATGGTGATGGAAGGAGACCTAACTTGGGGTGGTGAGCACACTATACAATATACAGAGGCTGCATTATATAATAGAATCGTACACCTGAAGCCTATATAGTTTTGTTAACCAATCTCACCCCAGTAAATTCAATAAAAAAGAAAAAACAAATGTAACTTCACAGAAACTATTTCTTTAACACACCCTTTTCTCCTTTCTTTCAAACCGGCTTTATTCAGCATCCTGTCTCCCTGCCTCCTTTTCCCTTGCACATTTACTTCTTTTATCATTAAGCTCTCAGGACAAGAAGATTTTTGCCTGGTATCAAATAATCTTAAGAACAAAACTTCTATTGGCCACATAGACAGAGTTTCAATCAAACAAAAGATAACATCCAAGTTTCAGCTGCAGATCCAGGAAAGTGGTCAAACCAGATGAAGCCATGTGATGGCTGACAGAACCATATGCAATGATCTACTCCCCCCTACCCTAACATTGGCCCAATCAGTAAGGACCATGCCCCCTACCCACAACCCTAGCTACCTTACTTTCTTGTGTAACCCAGTGGCAGTCAACCTGGTCCCTACTGCCCACTAGTGGGCATTCCAGCTTTCATGGTGGGTGGTAGCGGAGCAATCAAAGTATAAATAAAAAGATAGATTTAACTATAGTAAGTTGTTTTATAAAGATTTATTCTGCCAAACTTAGCAAAAATCGACATAAGGTACTTGGTAAGTAATTATTATTATATGCTTTAACTTGCTGTAACTCTGCTTTATATATTTTATAAAGTAAAGTTACTTTCCTACTTTATAAATCACCATTACTGTGGAAGCTGTGGGTGGTTAGAAAATTTTACTACTAACAGAGATACAAAAATGGGCAGTAGGTATAAAGGTTGACTACCCCTGGTATAACCCATCCCCTGAAAGCCATCAGAAAACCAGGTCTTAAAGCATTAGCTCACCTGTGACTCTAGGAATGGGCCACTTAAATAAACCATTACTTTCTTTGCTGAAAGTTCCTGTTTGAGCCTTACTGGGCTTTGGTGCATGTAGGCAGATGGACCCTTCTAGTTCAATAACAAAACTAGAGGTGACTGTGTCCAGATCACACAGAGAATGAGCAGCCAGATCTAGAATGGACCACAGAACTTTTCATCCCCCCTCCCATATCCTTAATTCTCGTTATTCCACAGGCCATTTTTAATCAGTTCAGTGCACCATTCTGCCTGCTTACTCTCTAAAATCTCCACTTTTCCTTATCTTTTCCAGGTTTTTTCTATATCTGGACTAATTCAGATTACACTTGTAGAAATACAACGAACCAGTCTGATAATTATAGAAAACTATCATCTTTTTCTTTGTAATTAGATGCAGAAGCCCCTCTGCTGCTTTTCTTTCTGTTGCTTGGGATTCCGAGGCAGCCAGATTTGCCTCAGGTCCAATAATTCCAAATTATGCTTAAAAAGCTTCCCTCTGACTTGAGAAGATATGCGTATTACCCAAAGAAAAGCTATCATTTACTGACTAACTTATTGTTCTGGCAGGAAATAGCTCATGGGTTCCCATGAATAGTGTGCACATGAGTATTTTGCTCTGAAAAGAGTGGAGATACTGACTACCATGTTAAGTGACACTGTTGCCTGTAGTAGTATCACTTTCTGGTTCCTAGTTATGTAGTTGTCTTTACTTTGTTAAAACTCATCATGCTCTACACATATGAATAGTGAAATTTTATGTATTCATATTATGCTTTCTTAAAATGTTTATATTTGAAATAATAATAAAAATACTAACAAAACATCACCACCCTAGCTGGCATTTAGAGTAGGGCAGAGAGTGGGAAAAAAAATTCTAGAGTCAAACTATAAAATCTGGCTTTATATCTTCAGATCTATGTGATGTTAGGCATGCCAACTTACCTCCCTGAGCATCAGAATTTTTCATATCTCTTAAATAGGAAAAATAAATACTTACCTCATAAGGTAATGTCTGTAAAAAGCACTGGGCTTAGAAAGCACCTGACCCTCAGCAGGTGTCAGTAACTCATTCATGTGTTCAAACATTTTTTTATCTCAAGCACCACTCTGGGATAAAAAGGCTGTTAAGTTCTAGTTCTTGCTCTCTAATGTGTAATTTCAACAGTATTTTCTCCCTTTTTTTTTTTCCAGGACTGGATTGGAGTTCTAGGCTTTTCTCCCACTGTGTCCTGAATGTTCTCCTTTAGAGTCAGAGGGTTTCCCATTCCCCAACTCTCAGCACAAACATCTTCCTCTGGGCTGACACGGCGCCCCAGATTCTCTTTCCAAAAGTTCTTACTACATCAGGTTGCAGTTATTTTATTTACATATCGAATAATTCTTGGATGGATGAATGAATGAATGCTTTTCCTTTATTCTGTAGTGTCTCATTCCTTTCCTCTGTCACTATCAATCTTATTCTGCCTCTCCTTCCAGTAGTGACACCCTTTCTGTTTCTTTCCTTGATCTCCTACAAAGAGAAGCGATATTTTTTCTTCCCTTCAAGATGATTTATTTGAACTTTTTAATGGCCTCAGTGTAACATAAGAAAGTGTGGCCTTTCAAATCTGTTAAACCTGGGGTTTACTGTTGGGTTCAACATTGACTAACTGTGTGACCTTAGCCAAGTCAGCCTTTTGGGTTTTATTTATTTATTTATTTATTTATTTACTTACTTTTTACAGAGAGAGAGTCAGAGAGAGGAATAGATAGGGACAGACAGATGGGAACGGAGAGAGATGAGAAGCATCAATCATCAGTTTTTCGTTGCGACACCTTAGTTGTTCATTGATTGCTTTCTCATATGTGCCTTGACCACGGGCCTTCAGCAGACCGAGTAACCCCTTACTCAAGCCAGTGACCTTGGGTTCAAGCTGGTGAGCTTTGCTCAAACCAGATGAGCCCGTGCTCGAGCTGGCGACCTCAGGGCCTTGAACCTGGGTCCTCTGCATCTCAGTCCGATACTCTATCCACTCCTCCACCGCCTGGTTAGGCATGGGCTCTATTTCTATGTCTACGTTTTAAGGCTGTTGTAAGGTTTTAGAAACAATGTGTGTTTGAAGGACAGGACACATAATAGTTGTTCATTAAAGAGGTGATATTATTTTAACTTTGTATTTTATAATCTACATAGACATTGTGTCCTCTTCAATAATGGAATAGCAATGTCTGCCGTATCATGGCATATCTCACAGTGCCCATATAGATTGAATTTTAATACTTGTTTAAATAAACGAATGAATAAAAGATTAAAACAATTTTTTTAATACTGGTGGCAGAAAAAGAACCTTTACAAAGTCTCTAAATCCCAGAATACTATTTGAAAATCCTTCCATGGAGATGAATAATGTAACAAGTGCCTGCCTGCTAGGAGATCATTTGACCTTCCTGTTGCCTGCTAGAAAAAGAAAGCTTAATGGCACAGACCTCTCCTATTGCTGTATGAATAAGCAAATATTAGCATAATTTTAACTGGCACTGACTTGTTGCTCTTCACCAGATGGTGAACAGTTTAGACTGAGTCTGCATTGATTTATTGCACTGGTTTGGCTTATGAGATAATACAGGTGATGGTATCAACATGAAGAGAATAACTTCAACTTAGATTAGATTTGGAGGTTAGAAACTGGTAAATGTGTTTTTCACTACTTGCAAGGCCAAGTTAGAACGACAAAGGTAAGTTTCCCCTTTTTGCCTGCCTAGTGCTTGTCTTTAAATTTCCTGCTGTAGTGAAGTGTCAACATTGCATAATAACCATCCTCCAAAACTTTATTAAAATCCTGACCTTTGATACAAAGCTTCTGTTTGGAAGGAGAAAGGCAAGGAAAGGAAATAAGGTCATAGTCTCAATAAGCCAAAGGCCAAGACAACTCAGTCTGTCTTTTGGAAAACAGGTCTTTGCCTGCTACCCCATCACTCATGTCGATAGGCTCCTGTGGTGGTGCCGGAGGACCATCACCACGAAGACAAGCATTCCAAGGGAAAAGAAGCCAGTTTTAAAGGAGAGCCAGCTGGGAGAAAGAATGGGGTGCTGATTCTCTTACTATGCTTGTCTTGTGGGAGAAATGCTCTGAGAATGGTAGAACTCTCAACAAATAACAACTCCACCCAAAGCCTTGCTCTTGACCAAACTTTAACATGGCTTCTAGTAGCATAAGACTGCCTGTGAGGCCCTGGCCAGTTGGCTCAGTGGTAGAGCATTGGCCTGGCGTGCAGAAGTCCCAGGTTTGATTCCCAGCCAGGGCACACAGGAGAAGCGCCCATCTGCTTCTCCACCCCTCCCCCTCTTCTCTGTCTCTCTCTTCTCCTCCCGCAGCCGAGGCTCCATTGGAGCAAAGATGGCCCGGGCGCTGGGGATGGCTCCTTGGCCTCTGCCCCAGGCGCTGGAGTGGCTCTGGTCGCAACAGAGCGATGCCCCGGAGGGGCAGAGCATCGCCCCTGGTGGGCGTGCCGGGTGGATCCCAGTGGGGCGCATGCGGGAGTCTGTCTGACTGTCTCTCCCCGTTTCTAGCTTCAGAAAAAAAAAAAAAAAAGACTGCCTGTGATGACCCCAATCCCTCATCAAAATGCTTGCCTCAGGAAAACTCAAGGATGCCAGGGAATTTTGCTGTTTATTCTCACCAACATCTGATGGTAGGCCTCTCTGACCCCTCCCCCACTTCTTTGAGCATTTACTAAAAAATGCTTACAATTGTATGTATCTCTTACAATTCAGAAGTGTATTTCTCAAGGACCTGAGAGCAATTATTTTGAGATGTAATTGTCAGGAAGGAGAGGGCCTCTGTTCCTCTCTCTGTGGGAGGACAGACTCTTACCTTTAATAACTGCCAAACAACAGACACAGCAGCCTAATCATATCTCCATTGATCAGCCCTTTACAACTTTTTATTTTATTACTGAATCCCTACCACTGCTCCTTCCTCATTCTCCCTTTAAAATGCTCAAGTGTCCTCTGCACAAATTGGAATAGAGCTCAGCTCTTTCACCCACTGTCAGTAGTTACCAAATAAAATCTGTTTTCACAGCTTTAATTAATGTCCAGCTGTGTTTATTATTGGCACCTCTATGTAGGAGAAACCCTCTCATGGGGTCACCTCTACCCCCATGCAAACAGAGTTCTGGATGGGATCCAGGAGTTCACCTTCGGCCTCTCTTCTTCCAAGGCTGCATGTAGCACAGCCTGCTAGGGATATGAATGAAGAAAGCTTTCCACTGCACAGCTAAATTTTCTACTTCAAACTATTTAGAGTTCAGTAGTTAGAGATATGTATTTAGGCACATGAGCATGTACCTCTGATAAGATAAGCTCAGCACTTAAGAATTTCCACTTTAACAAAACTGTTCAATCTGCTTGTTTTCCTACATCTAGCCAGACAAAGTGAGGGGAGAGGGGCTCTCATCGGGGACAGAGGCAATACAGAGAAAGACGGAGAAATGGCTTGGAAACATGGGGCACCCAGAGGGAGAAGTCCATGGCACTTGGGTGAGAATGGAAGAAAGACAAATGGCTACTAAGTGTAAAAAAGTGGAAACTTAAAAGGTTATGGAAAGTAACTTAATTACTTTTCTTCTTTTTCACATTTTTGCTTTTGGCTCAGTCCTGCTTTTCACCTTCCTTCCAAAAACCTAAAGTAAAATGTTTCTGTACTGTGCTTTCTTTCCCCTGCTCCCAGCCAAAACAAGCTATTCATTGTTTTACTTCTCTTCCAATTATTCTGGCCTTGCAGAAATGTCAATCAAAGCAGAGGGGCAAGAAATTAGTCACTTAGTGTCTTTGGGTCTTGGTTTAACCATGAGAGTTTTGAATTAAATTCATAACTTAACAAATATTTATTAAATGAGTACTATGTGAAAAGTACTATCTTTTTGCTATGGAAACATTATATTACCCTTATGGAGCTTACATTCTAGTGAAAGAGATAGTTAATAAACAAATGAATTAAAGTCTAATATACTTAAGATAGAAAATATAAGGAGCAGTATTTAATATGGTTGTCAGGTCAGGTGTCAGTGAGAAAGTGAGAGTCTCTGTTCCAAGTGTTTTACTTTTATTTACTCATTTCATTTTACTTATTATTATTATTATTTTATTATTATTATTATTTTACAGATGATGAGACCTAGGCACAAAGTAGTTAACTAAATGTATATATTACTATGTTATAGAATTTGAACTAGAACCTAAGCAGTCTGACTCCAAGTAATGTATTTATTATGCTTTTTATTTATAAGGATTACTCTGAAGTGTGAGGAAAGACTCTGGGGGCAAGGGGTTAAAAGCAAGGAAGGCAGTGAGAGGAGAGAAGATAGTGACTGAATAGTGATAAATATGGTGGAGGAGAGAAATAGTGGTCAGATTTGAGATGTGTTTTGAATGTAGAGGAAACAGAAGATTTGCTGATGTGTTGCATATGAGCAAGAGAGGACTTGATCTTGAATCTGATTTTTTTTTTTTTTTTACCTGAGAAACTGCGAAGAAGATGATGTTTCTTAAAAACTTGGGAAAACTGAGGGAGGAGGTGGTTTGGTGAGGTGGTAGAAATAGTTTGTTTTGAAATGTAAATTTTGAAATGCATTTGAAACATCTAAGAAGAGATATAAAGGAGGCAACAGTCTCGGGTTTGGGCTGTAGCTTTAAATTTGCAGGTTATCTTCATGTGAATGTTTGTGAAAGTTATATGTGTGAATGAGATTCTCTAGGAAGGGAATATAAACACGTCAAGGACTGAGCACTGGGACACTCTAACTCTCAGAGATCATGAAGAAGTAAAGGATTCAACAAAATAGGGGCTGGAGATAAACTGATGGCAAACAAGTAGAGAAGAAGTTTGTAGGGGAAATTGATCAACTGTGTCTATTGCCGCTAATAAGTCAAGATAAAGACCAAGAATTGATGATTAAATTTGACAAAGTGGAGGTTATTAGATGCCTTAATTATGGAGTGTGAAGGACAAAAACCTGGCTGGACTCGATTCAAGGGACTAGCAAAATTCTGAGACTCCCTTATCACTATGGCAAAGTGGAAAAAAAGCTGTGGTATACTTATAAAATGGAATACTACTCAGCTATGAAAAGGCAGAAAATCTTACCTTTTGCCATATCATGAATGGATGTGGAAGGTATTATGTTAAGTGGAATAAATCATTCAGAGAAAGACACATAACATGATTTCACTCATATGTGGAATCTAATGAGCTAACAAGCAAAATAGAAACAGACTCAGAGAGAGAGAGTAGGCTGACAGCTGTCAGGGTTGGGGGAGTGGGGGTGAGGTGGAGGTACTGAGCAAAAAGGGAGAAAAACAACTCATGGACATGGACAACAGTGTAGTGGTTGCCTGGATGAGGGTGGATGGGAGGAAGTAGAGGAGAGTATAGGGGGGATAAATGGTGATGGACAGAACTGACTTAGGGTTGTGAACACACAATACAGTGTACAGATGATATGCTGTAAAATTGTCAACTTGACACCGGTATAATTTTGTTAACCAGTGTCACCCCAATAAATTCAATAAAATAGAAAAATAAAAAAAAGATGTGGAGGATAGTAGCAGAAGAAAGAAGAGAGTAATAATGCTTTTTTAGATACTTCAAGCAATTTTAAAATATTTTACTGAGTAGAGCGTCGGCCTAGCGTGCGGAGGACCCGGGTTCGATTCCCGGCCAGGGCACACAGAAGAAGCGCCCATTTGCTTCTCCACCCCCCTTCCTCTCTGTCTCTCTCTTTCCTTCCCGCAGCCAAGGCTCCATTGGAGCAAAGATGGCCCGGGCGCTGGGGATGGCTCTGTGGCCTCTGCCTCAGGCGCTAGAGTGGCTCTGGTCGTGGCAGAGCGACACCCCGGAGGGGCACAGCATCGCCCCCTGGTGGGCAGAGCGTCGCCCCTGGTGGGCGTGCCGGGTGGATCCCGGTCGGGCGCATGCGGGAGTCTGTCTGACTGTCTCTCCCCATTTCCAGCTTCAGAAAAATGCAAAAAAAAAAAATTTTTTTTACTGAACATTTTCTACATATCCAACACTATTAGGCAAGTTTTAAAATATTTTGCTTATTTGTTACAGTAACATTTTGATATTAAGCAAATTTAAAAAGAAAAAAGCATGTTTGTACTCCCATAATTCAAATACATTAACATTTTATACATTCATTTCTTTTTTTAAGAGAGAGACAGACAGAAAAAGACAGACAGGAACGGAGAGAGATGAGAAGCATCAACTTATAGTTGTGGCACCTTAGTTGTTCATTATTGCTTTCTCATATGTGCCTCAATCAGGCAGCTCCAGCCAAGCCAGTGACCCCTTGCTCAAGCCAGTGACCTTGGACTTGAGCCAGCAACTTTGGGCTTCAAGCCAGAGACCTTTGGGCTCAACCCAGTGACCATGAGTCATTTCTATGCCCCCAACCTTGCATGGAAGCTGGTGAGCCCATACTCAAGTGACATTGAGGTTTTGAACCTGGGTCTTCAGCATCCCAGGTCGACACTCTATCCACTGTGCCACCGCCTAGTCTGGCTACACATTCATTTCAATTACTGTTCATATGTTTTCATAATTTTATACAGTCTTATTAATTATATTTAAGCCTTTTCTATTGTACACATATTTTTATAACATGTTAATGATGACAACAAATACTTTATACAGCACTGATTATCTAATCATTTTTATTCCCAACCATTTATGTTGTTTCAAATTTTAATATATAATGCTATGATTATTTGTCCTTATGCCTATCGTCTTCATGAAGCTAGGAGTAGCCCCTGTTCAGTTCTGCATCATCAGCATGTGTCTTGTACAAAGTGACTTCTAGGAAGCACATGAGACTGTATAGGGATGTGGTGAAGAGCAAGAGGCCCTACAGCCTCAGCTCTCGTTTTGCACTCTGCACTTTTTGACATGTGGCCTTGGGCAAGATGCAATTTTTCTATATCTCATCTATAAATTGGAGATAATAATAGTACATATAGATTATGGAGATAATTAAATGAGCAAATATATGCAAAATGCCCACTAAGTTGTAAGCACATATTATATAAGTGCCTGGAAAGTATATAAGAAAAAAGAAATGAGGCCTTGTACATGTTTAATGAATGAATAATAAAAGAACAGTTTTATCTTTGTTTTATACAGTTAACTTAAAATTCTTTTTTTTAAGTTTATTCATTTTTTAGAGAGAGAAAGGACAGAGAGAACAAGAGAGAGAAAGGGCGGCCTGGTGTGCAGGAGACCCGGGTTCGATTCCCGGCCAGGGCACATAGGAGAAGCGCCCATTTGCTTCTCCACCCCCCCACCCCCTCCTTCCTCTCTGTCTCTCTCTTCCCCTCCCACAGCCAAGGCTCCATTGGAGCAAAGATGGCCCGGGCGCTGGGGATGGCTCCTTGGCCTCTGCCCCAGGCGCTAGAGTGGCTCTGGTCGCGGCAGGGCGACGCCTCGGAGGGGCAGAGCATCGCCCCCTGGTGGGCGTGCCGGGTGGATCCCGGTCGGGCGCATGCGGGAGTCTGTCTGTCTCTCCCCGTTTCCAGCTTCAGAAAAATACAAAAAAAAAAAAAAAAAAAAAAAAAAGAGAGAGAGAGAGAGAGAAAGGGGGTAGGAGCAGGAAGCATCAACTCCCATATGTGTCTTGACCAGGCAAACCCAGAATTTCAAACCCGCAACCTCAGCGTTCCAGGTCAATGCTTTATCCACTGTGCCACCACAGGTCAGGCTGGTAACTTAAAATTCTTTTCGATATTTTCTTGGGGGTTCAGTAACAAGTATGTACTATGTCCCAGGTACCCAGAGACAAATACTAATTTCTTGGGATTAATTTTCAAAAGTGGTATCAGTAGATGAAATAACGTGAACACTTCTACAGCTTTGATTATACTGTTATTTGCTCTGACGAGTTAAGCTCTTCGAGTCCAGAAGTGTCTGACTTTTGCACTGCTGCATAGAGACTGCCATTTGCTAGGTCTCCGGTCCCTTTTCTTCTTTTATGTCTTGTTCTTCTTCTGCTTAATTGCTTTCTCTGGATCTCCATTTTTAGGATAAATAAATTAATAAGGCTCAATTCGTTATCTCTAAGAGCTAAAGAAAAATCAAGGAGGTGCTGATGAGCAAGGTATATGTGAAGAGACAAGTCTACGTGGTAGATTGCCTTTGTTGGGGACTTCAGAATTGAGGACAGGTGATGAAGGGCCTTGCAGGTCAGGAAGATATCATGATGGACTACTAAGAGGAAACTGCAATGTTTTTGCATAAAGGAGTTGACTTAATGAAAGTCATTATAGAACTTCTCCGGATGATTATATATAAACTACCATCCAGAATAGGAGGGGATACTTAAGGGCTCTTGTAGAAATCTGGAGAAATGAGAATGAATAAAAAGGAAATAATTCTTTTGAAATCAATTCCTTCCATAACAATTATTTTGTTCATTCACTCAATATATATGTACCGAATGCTCACTTTGTGCCAGGTACAATACTAGGCACTGAATATAGAGCAGGGGAAAATACAGATTCAGTACTGCTATCATGACCAGTTGTTGTTCCCACGACTGTACGTGTAGCAGAGCACCAGCTTCGGACCACCGAGATCCAGTCCGTTACCTCCTGTCGCACTCTGGGCTTGGTACACTGGGCGCGCCAGTTCTGCAGCCTAAATTGAAACACAGCCTTGGCGCAGCATAACTAAATGCACAGAGCCAGGAAGGAAAGGCTGGGTGGCATCTATATTGCCTGTGAGACCACAATCTTGCAGTGAGTGCATGTGTGCGTCTATGTGCAGGGTGGGGAGCATATCTGGCAGAGTACCAAGCTGCAGGACGAAGCCTTGCCTTTCCTAGCGCGCTCAAGACAGCCCCGGCGGTGGCAGGGCGCCAAAGGGAACGAGGACGAGCTCAGCCTCGCTTCCGCCCGCAGGCCCGCCCCGCGCGGCTCCTCCTCACCGCCTGCGGGGCGGCCTCGGTGACGCCCCGCGGTCACAGCTCCGGGAAGCTCAGAGCGCGGGTAGCTGGCGAACCCAGGCGGCGGGTGGAGCCAGAGTCGCTCCGCAGCGGCCAATCGCGCCACGGCGGGGGAGGAGCCCCAAAGGGGGAAAAAAGAAAGTGCGGCGGAAAGTAAGAGGCTCATTGGGGAACGACTGCCTGAATCGGGGTTCCCAGGGCTCCGCTTTAGCCAGAAGCACCAAAGAAGCAGTGTTTGGCAACTCTGCATCCATCCTCGCCGCTTTCGCTGCGCCCACTCTGTATCCCAAGGTGAGTCTTGCGCTGACAGTGAGGGCTCGGAGGAATCACCGAGTCACAGAATCTCAGGGCAGAAGGATTTTTTACAAACCATCTTGTTCAATTCCGTCCCTCGCCCCATTTTTTCCCCAGAAGGGCAAACTGAGGCACAGAGCAAGGCAGCGTCTGGGATAGATCACACAGCTAGTTAGTGCTGTGTCCAGGATTCGAACCCAATTGTCCAGAGCCCCGTCTTTGCTTTGTAGGTATTTAAGTCACGCTGTTGTGGGACAGCTGCGGGTTGTCGAACCCCACTTCCAGCCCTAAGGGATCTTTCCTGGGTTTCTCAGAGCGCTGCTGTGAGCGGTGAGGATAGATAGGGCAGTGTGTCCCCAGCCTGTATAATGTCGCTTCCAGCCTGGAGCTGTGACAGCCTGGTTAAAGGCTGCTGGCAGCTCCGCTCCCTCCTCCCCTGACCTGCTTTCTTAGAAGGATGCCCCTTCCTGGGGTGTCTGTAAGGCTCCGGTGGAGTCCGCGCAGAGGTGTGGGGACGCCCGGGCGCCGGTGACTTCCTAGGGTCCGGTCCTCATTTCTCTCTACAGTCCTGGAGGAACCGGAGACGGTGATCTTATGGGGAATAGGATGCCCCCTCATTTAGGAACAGCTGGCTATAGGGAACCATCGTCCCGCTCCCATCTGAGTGTACTAGGAGGGAGCAAGTAAGCTGCGTAAAAGAGAAAAATCAGAAACATAAAGGCAAACTTCTGCCATCTCCCTTAAGTGCCAGTCCCCCAGCCTTGCTTGTGAAATTGTGAACCATTGCGCCTCTCAAAGCATTTCGCTGCTCTGCTCCACAGATCCTCCGCTTAGTTGCCCTGGAGGAGCGGGGTATCTGGGTATGACTCCAGCCCTGCAGCACATTAGCTGCAGAATAACTTGGGCAAGTTATCCAGTCTTTCTGATACTCAAGTTTTTTGTTTGTTTGTTTTCCAACCGCAAAATGGAGGTTTTAATGGTCACAATGAGCCCTTAAGGTAGTTAGGAGGGTGAAATGGGATAATTCAAATAACTTGTTTAGCTCAGTGCTTGGCTGGCCACCTGGTCAGGCCGAGATAGAAGCAAACTGTTGTAAATATTGTTATATAGTAACCCTGGAGACAGTGGATTTTCAGAAAGGTGATTTCATACTACCTTAGAGTTACTTAAAAATCTGAGATGTGATGGTGTTTTCTGCTTTGGAGTTTGAATAGCTCTTTTATAATGAGTGTTTTCTAATGGTCTCTAATTTTTACTTTGATCATGAGTGCTTGACTTGGAATATAAAATTAATATTTTGCAGTGATGCCCACCTCTGCTAGCTTTTAGGCTAAACCTAAACTGACCTGAGGTATTCTTTATCGGTAAACAGAGTCTTGGATTTGATGAAAGGTAGGAAAACAGAAGAAGTCGAAAGTTCCATTTATGCTACAGACTGTTGTAAGCTTTTTATTCCTGTCGTCTTAAGTCAGACAAGCAACTTCATATTTTTTGTTAGTATAGGAAACAAAATTTTCGTGCATTTCTTTTGGGTTATTTAGTGATGCTGCTAAATGCAGGCCTTTCTGGACAAAACTTACCTTATTTAATTACTCCCCCCAAACATGCCTGCGCTTGTCTTCTTTTATTATTATATTTTGAAATGAAATAGTGTCCATCTGTATCCCTACCTGCTCATGACAATTTTATTCTGATTGACTTTATACGATGATTTATTTCTTTCTCTTGGCTATGCTGTAAGTGCCTGAATTGAGCTTCCAGCATTTACATTGGCTGTCTGCTTCACTATCTCTCGCATTTGAATGTGGCATTGATGAGTGCATGGGAGGGGGTGTGATACATATTGAGGGAAGGCAGGAGCTTGGCAGTGCCCTTTTATAGGTACATCCCTCACCAAGCATTTGCAGAGGACAGGATCATTTGCTTCCGTCAGCCTGTTCCATGTGCAGGCATTGTGAGGAGCTGGCCAATAGAGCTGAACATGTGCCCGAGAGACCAGGGACTTGTGAGGAAAAGGGAAATGTTCAAAGTAAGGTCAGAGCGCGGGGATGAGAGGCAGATTGAAAACTAATTCCTTTCGGTTCAGGTTCTTTAAAGATACCCGATTATACCTTTCTTTCTTATCCAGATTACTTGTTACCAAAATCACACATACATCTGCTATTTCCAAAATATGTTTACCATACTATCTTCCTTGTACTTGCAATGGCCCTGACAGAAGGAAGCATGGCAGGCATATTAATAGTGGAAGGAGATCAGGTTTTATTTTATCAAATTGCAGTTTTAATTTCTATGTAGCCTGGTAATACTAAGCAATTTATTTCACCATATAGTGTCTGCTTTATCCAGTTCTCAAATCGGGGAGGAGGGAAGCTGACTCCTAGGATTTGTGTGAGTATTAAATTAAGTGGAATAATGTAAAATACACATAGTGAGTAGATGCTCATTAAATGATGCCTCTTCTTAGCTGGTCTCTATTTGTTGAGAAGGAAACTGAAATAAGATTCAGAAAAATGAGAGGTTGCCAAGGGTCATTTGGTTACTAAGCTTCAGCCCTGGGAATACCGTTTACACATTTTGATTTCTAGTTACAGGCTTTTCTTGTCACACCCTGTCGCCTCTCCACTGAGATCTTTAGCAGTTTACTTCAGTTGTTAGGTTGATCTTATTTGGGTGGAGATTGCAGGGTATCCTTTCTGTCCCAAAGAGGATATGTCTCTGCTAAGGGAACAATCCTTAAACACGCTCTGTTGAGTTTAGCAGGCAACTCACAGGAGAGGAAGTTGTAAAGCCATGATCTCTAAGGCAGCTTCCCACTCGCCTGTGTTTGATGCAATGTACCGTCAATTCCTAGGTGGTAGGGTACTCTGACGACATGAAGTTCAGAATTATGTCATATTTTTCTTCCTGTTTTGAGTTGTTTCGTCCTTCTACCACCCTTGTGCTAATTCGCAAGGTGGTAAGAAGATTGAGGAACAAATTCTATGGGTGACGGTAGCATTCCTAGCATGTTTTTACTTCTTTCTCCAATTCTATAGGGTAAAGGTTGGAATGTGGAGAGAAGTATGCCGAGGCAACATGCACAGAAAGACCGGCGCTTGCTGGTGGTGCTGATCACTGGTCTGGAGTTTCGGTCTTCCCTATGGAAACTGATGGCTGCAGGCTTAGTAGAAAAAATGAACAGATCTGTTTCCTGCCCTGGCAATGGGACCATTTATCCATTGAGACTCCCTACAGGCCGTTGGTTTCTCTGCTTTGCAGCAAGCAGACAAGCTTGCAAATGCAATTCTGTAAGAAATATTTTGCTCCTTGCTTTTGGCATTTGGGAGCCTATGTTTGCTTTTGCTAAAAGGTAGGCAGTTAGCATCCTCTTACCTGGCACAGTTAGAAAAGCAGACTGTAGCTAGAGGAAGTCAGAGAAGGAGGCAGAAATAAAAAAAAATAAGGTTATCTTCAACATGTTTCATTTGTTGCTTAATTTTCTGAGGCTTTTGCTGGTGACACAGATGTAGGTTCTGGTGAGTCACTGTCGTCTTGCCCGTGAAATATTAAAGAGAGCCACCTACTGTGCTCTTTGCCCATTTTGGAAGTTGTTCTGTGGGAGAAATAAAAACCCCAAAGAACAGGAAGGTTACAGAACATTTGGTATCTGGTATTTTGGGGGATTAATTCAGGTTAGCTACTGTTGCTAAGTTCTTTTATTATTATTTTTTTTCTTTTTTGAAAATGAGAATGCATGGTGTAGACTGATGGGGTTGTTAGGAAACCATCCCCTAGCCTGACTTTGTTCTGATTGGCTCTAGCGGTTGTGTCAGTGTGTGGTTTTAGAGTCTGGCAGGAACCTAAGGCAGGTTATTGTATTAAGGTGGACCTCAGTTTTCTAGCTGGAAAACAGGAACACTGATGACTGTGTAGAAACTGCATTCCCTGTGTCAGCACCTTATTCACAGGAATCATTTAATAAACACAAAATTCTTTTACTGCCATCTATTCCTTTAATTTATTCGTCTGTTAAGTTGTGAAAATAAAAATTTAATGGTTACCCTTTACAGAACTCTGTCATGGTTTACTCTGAGTGTTTTATAAACACTGCTCACAAAAATTAGGGGATATTTTATCACTTTGTATTCATTTTGAAAATATCACCTAATTTTTGTGAGAAGTATATATCGTCTCATTCATTCTTTGCAATAATCCTGTATATTTTCTGAAATAGCTGAGGGTCAGTAAAGTTAGTAGCAGGACCTGTGTCACAAAGCATGAAACAAGTACCAATGCTGAGACTCATCCACATGTGTAGAACAGGGAAGACCTAAAATTGTGCAGCCTCTGATCTAGGATTGGGGGCCTGGATGAGGACTGATGGCCCTCCTCCCCCCACCCCATCCTGCCATTCTGATCCTGGTATTTCCCTTGCCTGAGACTGAGAATTCTCTTTACCTTTGGACCTACAATGTGAGGGAGCTGGACTAGATGATCGCTAAGGGTCTTCTGGAACAATAAATTATGTTTCCTTAAGATTTTTTTCAACTCTGAAATTTTATCACCATAACTCTTTATAAGGGGAAGGAGGAATAAAAAGAAAATGCCCTTATTGTTTTACCCCGAGAGACCTATTTTCCTGTCAAAAAGAGGAGGGCGAGGGAAATCAACATTCCTTGGTGCATGCACTTTTGTCATTTCATTTAAGCATAAAAATGACTCTCAGATATATATATATATATATATATATATATATATATATATATATATACCTTTTACTGATTAAAGAACTGAGACTCAGACAGACTTACAGACTTGCCCAAGGTTATCCAATTAATAAGAATTAGAACCAGTGTGTGCCTGAACACAAAGCCTTTTGATCTACTCTACCATAGTTATTAAACACACCACCATACAATCTGAGGATATGTCCAGCTAGATTCATAAATGTCCCCTCCTGTATCCTCGTATTACACCACTAAGCTGCTCTCTCCTCGGCCCCTGTTTCATTCCCAAATGTGCTACTCAGATTCTTTCTGGGTTCTTCCCAATCCATGGAGACCTTGTAACTTCTTGTATCTCTTTTGTAGTATTTTTCACTATGGGCCAGTAATATTTTCCTTTGTGTTCTTCTCCAAGTCCCTGTTTATCACCTAAGCTGCTGAGGGTGTGTTTTATCCTGCTCTGTGCCAAGCACAGTGCCCTCTACATAACAGGTGCCAGGTGAATGGATGATGGCTTCCTACTATGCCAGGTAGGCCCAGACTTAACTTTCCAGTTTTCCTATGTCATTAATTATCTTAAAGGTTAGTCTCTACAGACTGATATTGTAACCTGAATTTCCTTTAATTTTGTGGTCACAAAATCAGAAAAATGGTAAGGAGTCACAGACACTAACAAGGCTGGGCATCACTGGCTCAGTGGTGGAAAGAAATTTCTATTCTCATCATAAAGGGATTTTTGTAGCAAACACAGTGAAAGGTGACACCGAAGTGCATGCTTGCATATATCAATAGCAAGGCCAGTGTCATAAATAAATCACCTGAAAGAAAGTAGGAAGTTTCCAGGGAAGTAGGAAGCTGCAATGAGCTACAATCTCAAGATTTCTAAAATTGTGGAAAATTCACATCAGTCCAGCTATTACCTGATACAACTGGACATAAGGACAGGTGACCTTTTATGTCTGGTTTATATCCAAGAGATGCCTGTGGTTTCTACCTGTCTGACACTGGCTTCCTTCTTTCTCAATCAATGCTAAAGGTAATGGGAAAGAGGACCAGTCATTTTATAAATTTTGATACCTGGAAATCTTTTCATAGATAACAGTTTCTTGAGTCAGTTATGGTTAGATGCTATGGTGACTTAAAATTATATAGCTGGGGAACACAGTGGGCTTTGGTATCTGACCAAACCTTTCTGGTTTGACTTTGGACAAGTTACTTGGTCTATCTCTGCTTTATTTTTACCTTCTGTGAAAAGGAGATAATAAAAAGATTTTATAATGCTTTTGGTTGTGTTGATTTTATATGCCATAATATTTGTTAAGAGCCTGGTGCATGGGTATTTAACCTTTATTATGACTAACAATTGCAACGATATTCAGCTGCACACCCAAATCGATACCAGATTAGGAAGTAGTAGACCCAGATTCAAATAATAGCAGTTTTTGTTTTTGTTTATTTAAAAGTCTAGGCCAAGGGTCAGAACCTATGGCTCACCAGCTAGATGTAGCTCTTTTGATGGCTGCATCTGGCTCGCAGACAAATCTTTAATAAAAAAATTAATAACGTTAAAAATATATAACATTCTCATGTATTACAATTTATTCATTTCCTACCGCTCATGTTCATGGTTGCGGGTGGCTGGAGCCAATCACAGCTGTCCTCTGGGACAACACCAAATTTTTATTTGATAATGCATAATGCACACGGGTTGTTGTATGGCTCTCATGGAATTAAATTTTAAAATATGTGGCGTTCATGGCTCTCTCAGCCAAAAAGATTCCTGACCCTTGGTCTAGGCCCTCCCATTGCTTGTGATTATATATACACATGCACACACACATGAATATATATATTTACAATAACTCTAAGGTAATCAAGGCAAATGTTACCAACAACATTTTACATCCTGAGTCAGTGAGGCTAAATATTTGCTATGGTCATAGAGCCGGGAACTAGTAGAGCTGGAACTTGCACCCTAGCTTTCTAACTTCAAGGTTACATTTTTGTTTTATTTTCCTTCTTCCATTATTCAGTCTATCTGCCCTGGTACTGGATTAGTTGCTTTCTTTATCTAAGAGCCCTTTTTCTTACCTCTAAAATGAATTTGGGCAAGGTGCTCTCTAAGGTTCAGTGTATTACAAATCTGCGCCTGTACAGTAATGACATAGGAGACACCATGAAAAACTAAGAGGAGAGCTATACTCTTCTTTCCAAAGAGGCATCTGCATGCCATGGCCCAAGGCACATCGTAAGTCCCAGACATGGCTGCCTTCTTGGCCTCAGTGAGAATCACAACTGAGCACTGCTTTAGGAGTCAGGCCCATGAAGACACCTTTTATGTCCATAAGAATGTGATTCTGCCACATTTCCTCGATCTGCAAACTCTGCTTACTTAGGCTCAGGGTTCCGGAGTGGGGAGAGAAAACAAATGTCTGGGTGAGGCACCCTGACAGTTACTTTTTGGGAAGTGAAAAGACAACCCTTTCTATAAAGTAAACTCTGTATCACCATTAATCACCATAATCTGCTACAAAAAATAAAGAGATGCAATATTTATCTATCTTTTTTTTTTTGAGCTAATTTAGTGCCCTTAGAAGAAGCTTGGGTCTTGTTGAAATAAATATAGGAATTCTTTTGACTTAGAGAAATGAGGGACACAAGAGGGGTAATGCACACTAAACGGCACTTTTCTGGAAAAATAGACTTCAGTTTTTCAAGTTCAGAGGGAGATAATGGTGATGGTTAGGGACTGAATGGATAGAGTGGGTAGTGAAAAGTTGGCTGGCTTTGAAGTCATATTTGGGTTTGAATCCTAGATTTGGCTTTCTTAGCCAATCTAGACATAGTTTCCTCATCTGTGAAATGGTAATACATATACTCTAGCTATCTCCTAGATAAATAAACATATATATCTATACCTGCATCTATATTTATACCTATATATATTATCTATCTATCTATCTATCTATCTATCATCATCATCTATCAGTTTGCCTGTCTATTAGAAAGGTTAAAGTAAGATAAAATATGTAAGTTCCGGCCCTGGCCGGTTGGCTCAGCGGTAGAGTGTCGGCCTGGCGTGCGGGGGACCCGGGTTCAATTCCCTGCCAGGGCACATAGGAGAAGCGCCCATTTGCTTCTCCACCTCCCCCCCCTCCTCTCTGTCTCTCTCTTCCCCTCCCGCAGCCAAGGCTCCATTGGAGCAAAGATGGCCCGGGCGCTGGGAATGGCTCCTTGGCCTCTGCCCCAGGCGCTAGAGTGGCTCTGGTTGCAGCAGAACTGCCCCCTGGAGGGGCAGAGCATCGCCCCCTGGTGGGCAGAGCTCCACCCCTGGTGGGCGTGCCGGGTGGATCCCGGTCGGGCACATGCGGGAGTCTGTCTGACTGTCTCTCCCCGTTTCCAGCTGGAAAAAAAATATGTAAGTTCCTAGCACTTACTACTTGGCGCCTAAAAGACACACCATAAATATTTATATTTCCCCTCTTCATTCAGCACTGCTGTTTACCCCAAAGCCTCACCCATTTGATACAAGTCAGATGGAGAGGAGGAATCTATCGAGGAGATGCCTCAGCTGGTCTATAGAAATCTTTCTCGGTTTGACAAACAATATGGATGGAAAGGGATAGGGAGTCATTGTAACGTTTATCTTAAAACATCAGGAAAAATTTCTTGTGGGGGAGGAATTAGACCAGCCATAAACTGTGGTGTACGGACCATCTGCATTGGAATCATCTGGATAGAGAAGCAGGTATCTAGGGTCTGCACTGAAGTGTGGGAATCTCTGGATTAAGTTTTCCAAAGTAGAGCTAGTATATTGTAGCAGGTTTAGAGTGTTTTTACATAGGTTCAAATTCTGGTTCCATCTGTGTAATCCTGGATGAGTTACTTAACTTCTCTGTAAAAAATGAGATAAACAGGATGCATAACTCATTGCACTGTTGTGCGAAATAAGTACACTAATACGTATGAACCCAAACAGTAACTAGCACAAGTAACCACATGTTATTTCACTCTGTTTGTAAACCAGTCTTCAAAGCATGGAACTTCCAGGGCTGCCTATGACGCCTGGTTTCCTGTCTTTCTCAATCTCTCTGATAACTACAAGGCTAACTCCTTCCTCTCCTGGAAGCCTTTGCTCAATGTCTTCAACGCAGATTATTTTGATTGCTTTGCATAAAATTACCCTCATCCTGCTTCCCATCTCCACCCGGGCCACTCCTGACCTTATTTCCCCACTCTACCTTTTCTTTGTCCCTAGCAGTTGTCACCTTATTAGCTTCCACATACTAATGAACTAATTTGTTTAGCCTGTCAATTATTTATTGTTTAGTTCACCCTGCAAGAACGTAAAACCTGCAAGGGCAGGCACCTATGATTTGCTTACTGCTGTATCCCTGGTACCTAGAATGTAACCTAGGGAACAGCAGTTGCCTAAATCATGACTAAATGATGAATAAATAAGTTTATAGATGTTACTATTTTATGTTCCCAAGAAGTAGAATGTAAATGAGACTGGACAAGAAAAGAAAATTGTATGTGTTTGTGTGTAATGAAATATATATTAAAATAAAAATGTGTTATATATATATATGTCCATACATACACACACATATATACAAATATGTGTGCATGTATATTTAGAATTTTGAGTATGTATTTAGAATACTAAAATAAAAATTTGTATGTATTTATGTATGTGTTTACATTTAGAGGTTGTCCAAAATTGTCTTGGAAAACAGAGGTGTTGAAGTGATTCCTTGCTTTAGCATTGCAATAGGGATAATTTGTGAGAGAACAAAATAAAAATGTGAATAAACAGACAACAGACAAGTAAACAGAAGAATTACAAGTGATGTCAGGTAAGAAATATGGGGCTGAGACTTATAAATAAGAACAAAAATGTTGGAGGAATGTGGAAGAGGCCCGGTTTTAAATAGGGAGTTAGGGGTGGCACCTCAGGAAGGTGACGTTTAGACTAAGGAAAAAGCCTGAGAAGGAACCAGAGTAGATCTGAGGTCATGAATGAAGTGGCTAGGGCCAGACAAGAAGGAAAAAAGAGCAGGAAGTGGGACTTAAGGTAAGCAAGGGCTGGAGCAGACTGGCCTTGCAGGCCATGGATTCGATGCAAAAAGCAGCGGGAAGTCACTGAAATGACTAAAATAGGATGGTGACCAGATTTGACATATCTGGAGCCTTAAACAGAGAGTGAAGGAAAATAGAAGAATTTATTTATAAGACAAGGTTATAAACTACTCTGATCTCATATAGGCTCCTAAGAATAGTCAAGAAAGACAATTCAGTTTCATTGATGTGTCATTCATAGTCTTTCTTTTTCATTAGAATCTCTCAAAAAATACTAAAATAGGTAAAGCCAGATTATTTTGCCTTTTATCAAATAATATTCTTTCCAAATGCACTAAATAATGTATGGAAATGTATGTGCTCGCTATTGCATATTTCAATTTGGCTGGAAATTTTTACAGCTCCCGTTAGGTGTTTTATGTAATCAGTCCCCCAAAATACTGGACCTAGAGCTATTATTGCCTTATGAGATTTTAGGTACCGGCTTTTAAAACCTGCTCTACTGAAGAGTGATCATGTGAAAGGCAAATTTAATTTTATGTAAGATCAGTTTCTTCTTTCTGGCTCTACCAGTCTAATTGGTGCCTAACTCTTTAAGAAGTAGAACTTCTCCGTGGTATCTTGACTGACATAAGCATATATAGTCTCTATAGTCTTACCTTTTAATGTGAACTAACAGTAGCTTGATACTATGTACCAGGCATCTTTCCAGTGCTTTACAAATATTACCTTATTGAAATCTCACAGTAACTTTAAGAAACAGGTACTGTTATAATGAACATTTTTCAGAAGAGAGGATTGAGGCCCAAGGTCAGTGGTAGAGTCAGTATTTGAAATTTGGCAATTTAAACCAGTGTACCACTGCCTTTTGATGGTAAGGATTGACTCTGAGTATTTTATTAATGTCTATTTGTCCCATTTTATGGTGCCTCATATGGAGGAATAGTTCAATAAATGCATTGAATTAGTGAATGACTGTACGACCTAGTCTTTCAAATTCTATCATTTCATGAGCATATAGTGGTGAAAATGTGGGTTTTAGATTGAGGCAACCTGGACAGGGTAATGCTACTTATTACCTCCAGGATATAGTAAAATTACTCAACATCTCTAAACCTGTTTCCTTATCTGCATTGTTGATATAAGGATAGAACTGTTGTTAGGATTAAATATGTATATAAAACACTTAACACAGTGCCTACAGCATAATTCATGCTCAGTCCAATGAGCTGTTTTTTAAAATTATTTTTAAAAATAAAACAACCTCCCCAAATATTCTGAAACTTACATACTCAAGCAATTTTTCAGTTGTGCTAGTTCTGTTAACTTTAGCAATCAAAACCAAAGGCCCAATTGTATAATCAGTGACATTAATTTTGTGCCAGGATTCATTCTGGCACCTTGCCCTCAGCAGGGCCCTCCTGCAGGTTGAGGGGCTGGTCCTGTGGGACCATGTGGGAGCAAAGGTGCTGTCAGCCAGCCCTGCAGGCATCACTTCCAACTGCCCATGCTCCTTCCCGGTCAGCTTGGCTTGCTGGAAAGTTACTTTGCATTCCAGTGACAGCCACAGAGCATTCTGGGTGACAAGGGAAAAACAGCAGAAGACTCAAATTTTTCCCTGGCTAACACTAAATGTGGCTAATTTCCAGAGCTTGCCGGAAGTTTAGGACCTCTTGTTAATCATAATCACTGATAATGATTCAGTGCTTCATGTGTACCAGGGGCTGTGTTGAGAGCTTTATTTTCAAGATCTCATTCAGTCCCTATTGCAACCTTATGTGAATTTTAAATTTTAGTTGTAAATTAAAAATTAGAGTACCACAATTCCCTCCACATGTGTATTGGGATACGATGATGATAAAATCAAATATTTCTTAGCAATGTTTTGCCTCATTTTTCTTCCAAGGCAAGTTGTGCAGGGTTGTGACACCTTTGGAATCTCCAGGGAACTTTTCTGCAGTGAAGAGATGTTTGGCAGAGAAAAAAGATAAAGGTTGTGTGGAGAAGGCAAGAAGCTTTATTCTAGTTGACAGTTTATTTTACCCTAGAAGATGCTAATAACAATGAACTGAGTCCAATTTCTTGGTTGCATGTGTTTGCTTCTTTGTACTAATTCTGTGTTGATTTGCAATGGCCTCTTTTTTTCTTTATGGAGTATTTCAAAGGTTTCATTTTTATCCTCCCACATCTCCCAAGTTTGATTATTTCCTTTGAGGAAGGGTACACACACACACACACACACACAACAGTGTCTGAATTATAAAGCTGACATCCACTACATTTTTGTTGAATAATACATGCAAAATTTTTTTTAAATCTCTGAGCTGCTGTGAGATTCTTTTAAATGGTAAAATTTCAATATGTAACTTTGTTGGTAGATGTTTGTTTTAACAATAATTTATGAAGGAAATAATTCTAAAAAATGGTGATTCAGGACAGCTTATTAGGAGTGGATTGTAATTCCTTTAGAATTTATTGGGGTGAGATCATTTACCCAACATACTAAATGTCCCTAGACCGGTATACTTTTAAATTTGTGTAGTCTGATTCTCATAAATGTCCTGTCCTCTCTCTCGTTGTCTGGTGTTCCTTCTGGCCTTCCCTGTGTCTTGCTCTGGCTGTTTTGTCTCCATTCCCCGTTCAATTACCGGTAGCTGTTTCTGCTTTCCTGTTGACTAGGGAGCCGGCTAATGACTTTTGTTAGGACTATGTGTATGATAAGAATGAACAGGGTGAATTTGAACCAGAACGGTTCCCCTTTAAGGAAGAGAATGCAAAGGAAAAGTGACTATAGAAGTAGTTTCCTATCAGTGAGGCTATACCGTACATACTTATACAGTAACCTTGGGCTTCAGTTACCTGTGTTATGAAAAAAAGAGTCATGGCGTGGGTAATTCATTTACTCTTTTGGACAATAAGCATTTTCTGAGAACTTTTCATAAGCAAGAGCCTGCTGAGATATTAAAATACAATACACAAACACAGCCCCTGATGAATCAGAATTTATAAAATCATTATGGAAGATAAGATATGCACAGGAGTTTGTAGTAAAATTTGCATAATAATTAGAATAGTGTAGGATTAGATGGCTAGTAAAAAGTATATGTTTAAACGTTCTGGTGTTTCAAAGGAAGAGACAACTGTGTCACTCAGGAAGGGGTTTATGAGGAAGTGGTATTTGAAATGAGTCTTGAAGTGATGACAGTTTTCAGTTGGAGAGAGATTAGAGGGAAGGAATGGTGTATGAGTGAAGAGTCAGACCAGAGGAGCAGAAATAATATGGATTCATGATATGGAATATGGAATCTAACCCCTTATCATAGGGTTTAGATCAACAATTGTGGGAGAGCTTTTGGGCTGCTTAAAGTCCAAAAAAGGGACAGTTGGGAAATCAGATAAAGGTCACTAACCGAGGGCCCTGAGAGGAGCTGACGAAGAAAGCTGTGGAAGACGGTTGCCTCTGTCAGTGCTGGGCAGACAGTCAGGAAGAGACACTGGGTGTGAAGTGGAAGAAAGTAACCTGGGACCCATGGGGACAAACGAGAACCCTTCGCTGTCTCTCACTGTGCTGTCCCTGACAATGCGGGTGCTGGCAGAAAGAGCTGAGGCGCTCAGCTGTGGAACTTCTCACCTGCCTGGCCTTGGACGTGGGGAAGTCGAAGGGAGCTAAAGGAGTGAGGGTATGAGTGCCGCTCCCATCGACAAGGGGAGCCTGCAGATCAGCAATGACATGCGTGACCTTCTCAGAGCCCTGGCGTTCCCTTCACTTATTCCCTCCACCTCTCATGCAGATTTCTTGTGGACAGGCCTAGCTAGGAACTGCACAGGAAAGAGAATTCTCAAAAATGCAATTCCAGTTAAAGCGGACACAGTGACCAACTATATGTAATAGTCCAAATGTAGGGAATGGGATGAAAACAAATTGAAAGAGGGAAGCCTGTGTCTTACTTGGGGTGAATCCAGTTGGACTGGGAGATGGTATATGACCAATGAAGTCATTGAAAATCAGCCCTTGAAAAGGTGAGCTGTGGCCGTATTGTTGAAGATCTTAGATGCCCTGTTGAGGAATTTGCACTTAATCCTGTAAAGGAAAGAGAAATGTTGAATGTTAAGCAGAGAGGCCTTACCAGATCTGTGTTTTAGACAACTCCAACATTGAAAGTCACAGCATTGGAACTCTGAAAAGGTATAGGTGGGACAATTAATGATGATTCTGTTATAATATAGGTAAGAAAATGTGCATTTCCGAAGCACTCTTCTGTTCTCACCACTGGAGGTGACTCAAGAGTCATCATAAGTGGTTGTTCAGGATTATCCTGGGAATTAAGAGTTTTAGTGTAGATTGCAAGCCAAGGTGATTTGATCTGTGGCTGATATTGTCCATTATAATATCATTATGGCATATCTGGATAACTCTTCCCTGATGATTTCACTTCCACTCTCTGAATGAAGGGCAAGAGAAAGTGTATGTGTAATTGGAACAACAACTCTAATGAAATTGGTTTATGCAACCGTGTCAATATAATTTTAAGAAGAAGAGCCTTTAAAAATATACTTATTTGACTTAGTAATGTAATGGCTTTGGCTTTACTGAATGGTAATAGTAGTATCCCCTTATGTTTGTCCAACAATTTGCATACTGCTTTCATGCCTATTATCTCATTTGATTTGACAATGACTCTGCCAGGTGAGTTTGGTCTGAATTAGTGTAAGAACTGAAGCTCAGAGGTTGTGATAGCCTTCAAGTGGCCACGTGGCCCTTGATGATTCAAGAGCACTCACTGTTCCTATTGCTTGTCCCTCCATTTCTCTCCACGCACCATTGCCTGATAATCTTCTTGAGACACATAACTGGTTATGCTGTGTCCTGTTCTAAATCTGTGCATAGATTTTCGACTTGATTACCTTTAACCCTTTGAGTAGTATGAATGTTCATGTACATCCTCGTGCCTCCTGACCATCCAGAGTATGATCGATTTATTAAAAAGTGTGTGTGTAAGGCAACAGTAAAAAAGGCAAATGTATGTTCTTGTTTCCATAAATTGATTATCAAACAAATATGATTTTAAGTTAATAAAACTGTAACTGGAACTAATTTCATTTTTTGAAGAAAAAAAAACCCACAAAAACTCACACCCGGAGGTCAGTGAGCATGAAAAAAACTCACTACTCAAAGGGTTAAGGTCTCTTTCAACCCAGAGAGCAGACTGCTCATAACCCAGGTGTTAGAGTTGTCTGAGCTCTCAATCTCCTTGCACAATTTTTTACAGCTTTCCATTAAAGTACAGAACACCAAAGACAGGGTAAAAAGGAAAGCCTTTACAGTAGCATACCTGAGCAGGTACCTTAACATCCCCAAGAGAGCCACACATCTTTAAACTCAGTCATTCCATAAGTCTTCTCTGTCAGCGCTTTCAAGCTCATACTCCTAAATGTTTAAAAAACATATCTCTGGCTTCCTACCTGTCAAAACACAGCGGAACTCATTCACTTGTCTTGACTTATTTAAAACACATGCGTACACCGGTGCTACATCACCTGAGAGTTCAGCAGCAATAGCAGGCGAATACAGAGCTGTAACCTTTATTCAGTGCGCCCCTGCAGTGCCCTGTTCTCCTTGGGGGATCCCTGTGGCACATCAAATTGAGGTGACAACCGCAGGTTCTGTGCTTTGGGGCGTCTGGGATTGTTGCAGTTATTGATGTGGAGATGTGGCTCAGGAGGGGGCAGATAGAAATCCAGCTTTCCCAGCTGCCATTTTTTGAGTCCTTGTCATGGTTCTCTGCGATTGCTATTGCTAGTTTGCTACTGCTAGATCGTTTGGATAGGAGAGTAGAACACAAGTGCTTTCCAAAAGCCCTAATCTCCCATTTTTGAAAGTGAGATTCTTGGAGACATGGAAATGCCGATTTCATTGTAGATCCAGAAACCCTGAGGTTAAATGCCCAAAAGTGTCTGTAGCAGAGAAAGGTACTCTCCTGGCTTGGCACCAGAGACCTCAGCCAGGACAAGCAGCAA